>NC_134404.1:328010481-328095481 GCF_038048845.1 Mixophyes fleayi
CTTGTCCAGCTTCCTCCTTATGGCAGCAGCAGCAGCTGCTTTGCTTGCATATCTCTCTGAACAAGCTGTGTTTATGTACAGAGATCGCCATGGTAACCAGAGTCAGTGTACACAATCATTTCAGCCGTGTGTATGTTGTGAGCCTCAAATATAGTAATGTTTACCAAGCAATGCATTTGTCATTCCTTCCCTTGTTATTTCATATAATTTTAAAACGAGTAAACATTGTCTCCAGCCAACAGGTAACTCTACATAGGGCTATATTGCAGTGTACATCTGCATTCACACATCCTGCTGTGGATGTAGTTGTGTAAGGTGCTGCGGTTTCATTCATTAGCTACGAGGTGAGTGCTTGTTACCTTGCGTACTCTCCCAGAATGTCCGAGAAACCAGAGCCTAATTATCCAATAGGTTGACTAGGCTGCAGCATAGGGTGGAAGGGTTTTTGGGGGGGGGTCGCAAAATTTTTAGGGGTGCAATATTGTGACAGGGAGATGAATTTAAAAATATAATAGAATAGTTAAAAGTAAAAACAGAGGTTGTAATTTTCACATTTCCCCATGGTAAAGGCTGAAGACAATCCTTGGACTGAACGGGTAAGAGAGACAAGGATGGGGACAGATGCGGGTGCGACCGCCCCCTCCACCTGTACATATTCACCCTCAGCAGCGCTTGTTAATGCCTCCATTCTGCTAAACAGTGCTGATATTAATGAAAAGGAACAGATTGCTGTGACCCTTTTAAAAAGACAAATGGAGCTGAGTTTTGAAAAATCGGGAACGTAAATGAGACTGATTTTAAATTAAGGACGAGTTTAATTTTTCCTACCACGTATTAATCTGGTGTGGAAGGTGAAGGGGCGCTAGGAGCGTATTAGCCTAGGCTGACCTGGACCCTAAATCATGCTCTGCTGGAGACTCCCACCCACTTCACCATTAAGGTGTGCAGAGGCGGGGCTTGATGATGTGATGCACGCCATCATAGCTCCTCCCCCAGCCACGTGATGCTGTGTCGTACATTTCACTGCTGGGGGTGGAGCCATGGTAGCACCATAGCTCCACCCCCACATTGGCACTTGCTACCTGACCTCATTGCTGTCTATACACTGTCACAACTCAAAGACACGCTCGTCATCAAGTGTGAGAAATTAATTTTAGGGCTTGAATATATGGGTGCCCCCTGCTATCACACATGGATCTTGAAAAGAATTAAGAATCGTGATAGAAAAGGCAGAATCTGCTCCCTTGAACACAAACACAAATTAAGCTACACCATGATTTCTAAACCTACTGACAGCATCATAGGCTCCAAACTTTGGCATTGATGGGTTATGGTATCGGAGAATTCCCTCTTGTCAGTGACTTAACAAGAAGTTGTATTGGGCTGTAACTGGGAGTAGTACACTAATTCTCATACATATAATGACTATAGGATAACATACCTCCTAAGAGATCCAGATGGACTCAGAGAGGACCATGCACTATCAGAAAGTGGCCTTATTATATAGGTTACAGAGAACGGTGCACAAAACAAAGAGCATCCAGTGAGCGGCAGCTCTATGGGTGAAAACGCCTTGTTAACGAGAGTGATCAGAGGAGAATGGCCAGACTGGCTCAAGCGGATTTGGAGGTGACGATAACTCAAATATAACAGTGGTATGGAGAAGAGCAAATCAGAACACACAGCACATTGAACCTTGAAGTGAACGGGCTACAGCAGCAGCAGAAGTCCACACCGGGTTCCACTCCTGCCAGCCGAAACTGAGGCTATAGTGGGCAGAGGGTCCCCAAAACTGGACAGTTAAAGATTGTAAAAACGTTGTCTGGTCTGATGAATCATGATTTCTGCTTTGACGAGAGGATGGTAGGGTCAGAATTTGGCATAAACTCCATGGATCCATCCTGCCTTGCAGGCAGGTGGCGGTGTTGTATTGAGCCAATATTTATAAATGCACCTTATTAAGTTCTATTACTTCCTATAGCTGGGTCCAGTATATTTACATCCACTGAACATAACTTGAAAATAAGGTTTTTTCTTTTTTATTTTATATTATTGGTGTTGTTAAGTTGTTTTATTCTATCGATGTTCAGCATTTTTAATATCCTGTTCTGTTCAAGAACATTACATAGATCAAACGTATGGTACATCTTGCAGATATTTCTTTCTCGTTTCTCACAAAACGAATACATTTTTAATTCTTGAAATATAAGACGTGGAAGTCAACTTGTGAACAATATCTGGCAAGAAAACCCCCCATCAATTAATTATGTGTTGAAACTGAGTTTGTTATTACACAATAGATAACTGACTCATGGTTACGACAGAGTCATTAGCCCGGTCTGTCAATAGGATTCAGATAGAGTTACCATAATGAAAACATACATCTAATGGCTTCTTACATTTAAATATCGGTAATCCATCCTTAAATGTGAAACTGCAATATTAGTGCCCCTTGCCACTGATCAATCGAGAAGTCTTCCGTCCACCAGTATTTGTCTTTAGATGTGAGTAATTTATTAGTATCATGATACAGATAGATATAGATCCTTTATGGTATAACACAAAATATTCACAGTTAAGATAACTTAGGTTTACTGTTGCATTAGTATCAATAATAAAATGCTTTATATTTGTTTAAAAGCATTTCTTAATTGAGTTTTTAGAAAACAAAAATGAATTAATAAATATTATCTATTTTCTAAATAAAATATTTTTTTTTCCCCACACAATGGGGGTAGAGAGAAACACACATGACATATGGAGCAAGAGAGAGATACATACACAAAACTACTAACATTGAACATACTTTCTGACTTAGGAGAGTATTCACCTGTATATGAATATTTGTATATATATTGTCTCAGGATCAGGGTAGGAGTGTCGTCTCCTGGGGTAAACGGCTGCACTTCCCAAGCATCAGACAAGTAATACCACACCAGTCCGGTGCCTCGGGATAAGTAGCCGCAGATAGTTTTAATTAGCAGCATAAAAATGAGCAAAACATAAATCCTAGTCTGTCCGGCTCTAACTAATACAATAAGGAGAATTCTCTCTCTAAGGTGGAGGGACCTAATGTCTCACACACATAAAATAGCAGAACTCACAGGTAATAATGGCAGTGTGTCTCAGCCGGACTCTCACCTGTTCGCCAGGTAATGAGAAGACTGCAGAAACAGCCTCACAGCTTTTGACAGCACCTTACAGGTACAACTCCTGATTAGCCAGCAACTGGTTAGCAGGTTGGAAGATACGAAACGGGCCTTATGTATGGAGCCCGCCCTTCTCTCTCCATTCATAACCCCGAGTGCCCTTGATCTTTTTCCTTGTCCCCAGTGGGTGTTCACCTTAACCTTTAATTGACCTCAGCTCTCTGCTGTGGCTGAAGAGATCTTCCTGCACCGAAGTGCCAGATTCTGCAGGTAATTAAAGCTTTTTAGGGAACAAGGCACCTGATTGGACAGATTCTGCCACCAATACAATCAGGTAAAGTTATGGAGGGCCAGCACTGGAAGCAGTCTTCACTGAAAGCGCAGAGAGACACTGAATGCAAGGTAATGATGGGGTGTGGAAGGAGGAATACCTCTATATGTCCCCCTTATCACATATATTCCCTCTTGTCACGACTGCATGGGAAAGCTCCCAAAAATATGGATTGCCCAACCAGCATTTGGACAGGAGGCAGACTGTGCTGTTTGGGTCTACCTATTCTTCCAACTTTGGCTATTTGCTGCTGCTGGTATCTTATGCTTTGTTGCTGCTTGACTGTATCCTGGAATGTTGGGGTCCTGTTTGGAAAAGGGATATCATTATTATTATTATTATTATTATTATTATTAATAACCTTTATTTATAGGGCATCGCAAGAGGTCCATACAGAGAACAAGACAGTATATGGTAAAAATGTACAATACAGAAAACAAATAACACTACAACTATCAACACAGTTATTGTGGAAGGCTGAAAACTGTGCCCATTATTGTGGGCACTACTAACAGGTTTATAGCCACTGAAAGAGGTGTAAAGACAATGGAGGAGTGGAGATAAAGGGCAGAGAGCTCAAGGAGGAGGTGCGCAGTGTATCTGGTGAGCAAAAGTTATAGGTAATGAGAACAGGAGCGAGGAGGGCCCTGCTCACTAGAGCTTACACTCTAAAGGGAAAAGGGCAGATAAACAGTGAGGGAATATGTATGGAGATAAGGTTGAAAATGTAGTGAGCAGTGGATTTGGAGAGGGCCTTGTACGTGACTGTGAAGAGTTTGAATAGGATTCTGTAGGGGATGGGGAGCCAGTGTAAGGTTTGGCAGAGAGGGGAGGCAGATGGGGATTGGTGAGAGAGGAAGATAAGTCTAGCTGCAGCATTAAGTATAGATCGAAGAGGAGCAAGATGGGAGTAGGGGAGGCCAGTAGGGAGAAGTAGTCGAGACGAGAAATGATCTGTGAATGGATAAGAGTTTTGGTGGCATTCTGGGAGAGGGAGGGTCTGTTACGAGCGATGTTGCGGAGCTGGAAGCGACAGGATTGGACAAGAGATTGCATGTGAGGGGCGAAGGAGCGGAAGGAGTCAAAAATGACACCCAGGCCGAGGAGTTGGGGAACAAAGGAGATAGTGGTGTTGTCAACAGTGATAGAGAGGTTGGGAGAGGAGAAGACTCTTGATGGAGGGAAGACAATGAGTTTTGGCCATGTTAAGTTTGAGAAAGCATTAGGTCCTATTCACCTCCTGGAAAGACAAGCAACAAGTGAACACTCTAGACCTCCCTTCCCCCAACCAGCCCTGATCTCAAATTAATAACACCCACATTTAATGATTATACATCTTTCTCACAACCAGCACAACATTAAATTATTAGCCTTTACTTTGAATAAATAGGTCTCCTTACCCCCAACTAGCTCTGAAAATAAATTATTATCCACCAAATTTAATACAGATACCTCATCTTTCATTATTAGCCCACAATTATATATTAATAACTCCCTGCTATAATACCCACATTTCTTTAATAGCCCCAAAATGTAAAAAAAAGATACAGTCACATTTAGAGCCCCAACTGCAATAATAGCATTACATTAATAGCTCCACCAATTCCACGTTACATTAATAGTCCACACATTACCATAATACACCCCATTACATTATTACCATCCCACATTACATTAATAACCCACCACCACACTTGCCTCCTGCGTGGACTTTGCAGATGTAAGAAGCCAACACCGCCCCACCTGTGTTGAGTGATGGGTGGGGAGGAAGGACTGGAAAGTAAAAGGGATGTACGCAACAAGAAGGTAAGGGGAGGAGCAGAGGGGGAGATAGGGATGAGCCAGAGAGATCATCATGGAGGAGAGAATCAGCCTCCTACCCGGACTGACTGTCAGCCTGTACATTCTGAGGTAGGCTGACAGGGAGCTGAGCCAAACAGGATAAGGGGCTCATACCTTTTGTTAGCGCAGGATATTTACTATGGTGCCTAATCTGTGGTGAGGGGGCACGAGGAAGGTTCCCAATGCCAGGGCCGGACCTCTCTATAATAACAACAGTCACCAAGAAATTGGTGAAAGCCCAAAAGAAAACTTTATAAAAAGAGAAGGAGGCGGCGACAGCCTGAACCAATTTGATTTTTGCCACTGGTTTGTCAGCTCAAGAGGGGAGGCGCAACCGTCTAAACGTTGGGCCACCATCAAGCTTGTATATGGAAGATGATAGGTAAAGGGCATGGGAGCCGTCAAGCTGCGCTAATGCAAATTAAATAACAGGGACTTCTGGAACCCGGCAGGACTCTGGGACCAGGAGTAGAAGAATCATCTGATATTCAAACTCTACATAATTCAATACATGTGCACCATGTATCAGGTTGGCAGTACAACTCTGGGAGCAGGATGGGCCCATAAGTTAAGAGACCCCTGCGGAGCCTCCTAGACTCACGGACCTATGTGCACTGCACACCCTGTGTCCATGGTGGATAGGCCACTGGGTGCTTTGTGTAATGTTATTTCCCGAGGTTTATCTACAAGTTAAAAACATTGCTCGTTGATGTTGATTAGGAGAAATAGGCAGAGAATAGGAGATCCTTGTCTTTGTAAAGTAAATCTGTATAAATCTGCATGAAAATGTACATTCTTAGGATTCTGTGCACTAATGTGGACTCCTCATTAAATCCACCTTTCAACAAGATCTCCGCGTAACCATTGCAGAATTCAGAACAGAATTAACGGCTATTGGCAACCAAATGGGCATGCTGGAAGCAAAAGTGGACGAGATGTATCCATTCCAGGAGATCACAGAACAGGATTCAATAACCATTTGGACTGGATTAAAGACAACTTTGAGCCTGAGGTAACAAAGCTGGAATGAAACATGTCCCAGAATTCATCAACGCCTGAGCTATCTCAATGCTCCGTGCTTGGAGCATTGTGGCGCCATGTTTAAGACTTAGCTTACAAAGCAGCTCTGCTCCAAATGTGGAGCAGCGATGACTTGCTCCCCCACTTTGATGGGGACGTATTTGGGCTTTGATAATGATTACTCTCATTACCATGCAAGTGCACTGTAGCTCCACCGCAACTCCTACTCCAGGTTCTCCCGCAGCAGATGGCTGCACAAAGGGATCTATGTACCAAGGCAAATATGGAGGAAATTACATAAAGGGGAGGAGAGGGCACATTTTTAGGGGGGTTCATTGGTGTGTGGAGGGACACACAGACATTTGTACTCAGCAAAAAGACTGGAATGTAATAATTATTTTTATTATTATTATTTTATCGTAGGTTTGTAAGGCGCCACAGTGCTCCGCAGCGCCGTATAGTAGGGAAAACAGGAAATACATAAAACAGGGACATACAATGTAGACAAAATAAATGCAGACATGAAAACAAAGGGTATGGAGGACCCTGCTCATTACAGATCTTACAGTCTAAGTGGAAGAGGGCACAGCTGAAACAAGGTGCAAGTGTGGCTTAGAGTGGAGATTAGGATGGTTGTGAGGGTGTATTAATGTGAGTAGTATCATCAGGGATAATGTAAGGTTTAAAAAAGAGATGATTTTCAGAAAGGGTCTAAAAATTTGAAGGCTGTGGGAAGTCTGATTGGGTGTGGTAGGGAATTCCATAAGTGGAATTTTGCACCATTTCAGAGCTTTGGGACTTGTCGTTTACTTTTAGCAGGACCCGTGTTGCGCTCCATGTTTTGGCAGAAAAGCACCTTTCATGGTACACTCTGAATAATGTCCAAAAGTGATTCACACACATACAAAAGTGACACATAATAAAAGGCGTCCCTTTGTCCCTTCACTGTCATGATTAATATAATCTATGTGCGCAACATGCTTCTTAGTGGGGGCTTATGGGAAAGTGGGCGTGGATTCATCAGAAAGCAGACATGGTTGGTCAGAAAGTGGGCGTGATTAAGGCGGGGTTTATACAGATTAGCGGTGGAGCTTATCTTGTTCTCATTTTGTCTGGATAAATGTTGGGACATGTGCACCGATACCTCTGTATCAGACACCAAAACCATCATCTTCATTCCTACAAAGTACCAAACAAGACTGGAACCTCTCCAGCACCACAATGTCACCCTCCTCCATTGGAGATGCGAGATCTAAAAATTGACAATTGAAAAGACCTGGCGGCCATGACAGGGAGAAACTCACGGATCTACTGTGTCTATTGGTGGATTTTTTTTTTATTATTATAGCAAGCCCTACGAGGGGTTATAGTAATTTAGTAGAATTGCATCCAATTTCTAACATTTGTCACTGGTGGTCATTTATTTGACAAGTCTTTCCATTTCATTGCTTGTACCCGAGAGCACACACCAGTCCTGTATGTTTAGTACACAAGTTTAGTACAGCAGTAAAAAAAGTACAGGGGATTTTCTTTACCCGAATACACAGTAGGTCATTTAGGTGTAAAGTCAACAAACAGTGGAGTTTTTTTTCTCTGTCTCTTTTCCTTTTCTCCTGCTGTCTGTATAACGTACAATATTAAAAATGTTTAAAGGACATCATATACATACATTCCTTATTTTGAAAACAACATACCGTAGGCTCTCTATAAATCGTCTGGTTGAATAAAACCAGGGTACTTCCAAGATTAAGATGTATCATCGAGTAATTACTTTTTGATGCAAACTAAACAATCTCTCAGATTCTATGATTTTACCAATTGCTATTTAAATAAGATGTTTTCAAGATGCATTAATGCTCCCACCTGTACGGAGGGGTACCTTCTCTAATTAGAAAGAGACTCAGTTGCTTTTTGGTAGAAATCTCTGTGCATTTTCCATCGAACCACTATGGGGTGCAAGAAAATGAGCAGAGATTTCTGTCAAATCTCCACGGTGAAGTGTCTCCGGAAACACTTTGCGGATAATTGAATTTCCCCCTAATACACCCTTATTCATACCGCGTTAGTTTACCAATACAATCGGATCTGAAATTCTGAGCCCCTATAGTTCCCACTGAGTGTAGGATAAGTAACTTAGATATGATCTTTTTTTTTTTTTTTTTTTTTTTGATATTTACTTTTATTAACCACCGTCTATGGTGAACAAGCATTATATGATTATTATTTATAGGAGACAGGTCCTGCCATACTCAAAAATGGGAGAAAGAGAGACAGGGGTAGAAAATTAGGGCCTAATTCATTAAGGAAATCAAAGCAAAAAAAGCAAATTTGCACCTTGGAAAAACCATGTTGCATTGGAGGAGGGGGGAAAATTAAAATGTGGGGACAGATTTGTAGTTGGGGTAGGGAATGTTCTAGATCAACTTTAAATTTCGGTGTAAAAATAAAGCTATCAAGTTGTTAGATCTCACGACCACCTAGATGAGCTTTTAGAACAGAATGTAGAGATCTTCACCTTTCCCGTAGAGCTTTATGTGCTCACAGGTACTCAGATGCCCCCAGGTCTTAAGCTCAGTGTAGTAAAAGCTCATCAATGATGGCCGTAGCGCAGATGGAACCGAAGGCGCAGACTGGAGCTGGTGGTCAGTGGCAGGCCGAGGTCAGAGGTCCGTAGCGAAACAGCGAAGTCCAGAATACAAGCCAAAGGGTCAGGGTCACAGGCAAACAGGCAAAGTCCAAGGTACAGGCAAAGGTCACAACGGAAGATCAGGTAGACAGGAATCCAACAACAGGTCAGCAACAGTACAGGACTGGGAACGCTATAACCGGCAGGGAGGCCCTCCCTGCCTTAAATACTGAAAAGGACCAATCACAAGGGAGAGGGGAGGAAGAGTAAATGAGCCCCAGGAGTGGATTAATAAATGACCTAATTAGCTCCACAGGTGCTTGGGTAAGAGCGCACGTGTCCGGCTGTCAGAACAGCGTCCGGGCCGTTTTTCTGACAACGGCCGGGACACAGGAAGCGGAAGTGACGTCCCAGCTGTTGTCATGACAACAACCGGTTACGAGCGGCGGCTCCCTGCCGCTTGTAACACAAGTATTAGTGTGCTACATGAGCAGCCAGTACTTACCTTATGTGGAAAATAATAAATATATTTGCACCCCTTGCATTGTAACATGGTTTGTCCAGGAGCAAATTTACTCTTTTTTTTTGCTTAGCTCTCCTTAATTAAGATACAAAGCAAAACTTCACAGAACCTTGCGGTATGCATCCCTATGCCAGGTTTTACTGGCCGTTATTCTCAGTCAGCCCACAAAGCATTTGGTATAGTAACCCTTCTCCCGATTGTGGCCATAAAACATTGTCAGTGTGATCTATACACTTTATGGCTTTAGTTCATGATTCAGTGTGGAGAAAGAAAATTGCACTAAATTTAAGAGCGAGGTGAACATGTTCAATCTCAAATTGATACATTTTAACTGTTTTCCAGTGAGAGCCTCAAACAGCGAACATTGAAATACAAACATGATCACTGTTCGATTCAAAATTTTTTTTTAATATTTAAATATTATTTTGAAACAAAAATGTAAAAATACTATCATGATGTGGTCATGTCACCAAATGTGAATGTTGAACCTGGAACCTTGGGGCAAATTTTAATATGCAAAATCTAATTGGTGTCTATTGAAGGTTTGTGTCCCTCACCTGGTGGAATCAATTGAATTTTGAACTGGTTCAACACTACCAAGCTTCTGTAGTTTGGGGCATACACACTCCAACCACCACATTTATGAACACAACCACCTTCCTCCAACCATCAGATGACATTATTAATTGCGTGTTATGTACCATCGCACAACTTTAAATTAATACATAGCTGTTTTTTTCTGTGTCCTTCTGTACTTTTTTATTATAAATGTATATCATGAAGTCCTACCTCCCAACTTGCAAGTCCCCGGCAGCGGGATGGGGGGGGGGGGAGGGGGGGCATGGCAATGTCATGCTAGGGGTGTGGCCACTCCCCCAGAGTGCTGCCCAGCGCTATACAGAGCTAGGCTGCCCATTAGTTACCTCCATTACCTACAACATTCCCTCGCACAGGACAAATGTGCCCGGGGCGGGACAGCGGAGCGCTAAAATTGGGACTGTCCCACTGAGATCGGGATGTGAAACAGAGCTTTTATTTTTTGGTGACCTGGAATACAACACGAAGCCGCTGCACTGCTCCCAGGGCTGGCAGTACTAGGGTGCCAGTGGTTAGGGGCCATGTCAAATACTGAATAATGTCACTCACCCTGTATTTTTGAAGGTACCCCGATACCCCAAAATGGAGTGCCGGCCACTGACATGGAGGAGAAGCGGCTTGCAGCTTACTACATGTGAAGCTGTCGGCTATTGCGCTATGATGTTACAACCCAACGCTACAATCCCTGTAAAGAATGACTATGATATTTGCACTGTCGACCATTAGAGGTCTCTGAATTTATAAAGTTGCCCTTAAATTTACCCTTTTCCAAGATGGCCAGTATGGCATCAAAGAGAAGCCATCTTGGATCCTGTTTCCTGTTTGGGCCTTTAGTAGGCACTTCCTGGATCAGAAATGTGCTTGAGTATTCTACCTGTTCAGCTCCTGCTACTTGCCGGAACTCCCTGCATCCGAGACTACCCACTTGTCTACTGACTCGCTGTATAACTGTTTGCCCATTGGACTTCGGAGAATATCACCAGTATCGTTACACTCCCAGTCGGACAGAGCAGAGTAAGAAGCAGCCAGAGGGTGGGCGCCGCCAGCCCTGACTGCCCCAGTTCTATCCAATGTAGTGAGGGCAGTGGAGCCCTGTCATATCCCATGGCTGCAAAGTTACAGAACTGAGCAACGTCATACTTGCCAACTCTCCCTGAATGTCAGGGAGACTCCCTGAAATAGGGGTGATCTCCCTCACTCCCTGAAGAGTCTGGTGTTCTCCCTGATGCTGAGCCAGAACAAGACGTGGTTGGCTTCGCCATCTATGGCATGATGACACTGTTCAGAAATTGTGTCCTATGTCCATGTATTGATGCCTATGGAGGTGGCCATTTTCATGGAGACCAAGATTTAATCAAAGACTGACAGGTAAGACAACATGACTTCAGTAATGGAGACATAAAAGTAAAAGACACTTCAGTCTCTAGAGATTCATTAGCTGCTTTTCTTTAAGGCATAGTGGCCTACTCTCCCGAAATGTCTGGTAGACCTCCTAGGCTCCCGGGAGAGCAGGGCAACCTCTCGGTTCTCTCCCCCGCAATTGATAAGTGGGGGCGGGGCTTAATGATGCAAATATCGCATAATCTTAGCCCAGCCCCTTGCTGTAATTAGCCAAAATAGTGACAATCATTTAGGGGGCAGGGCCAAAAATGATACGATTCGCCAAGCCCCGTCCTCGCACGCCCACCTCCCCCGGGATCTCCCTGAAGCCAACGAGGAAAAGTTGGCAAGTATGAGCAACGTACATAATGCATGTCGCAGAATGGCACATCCAAGTCTTTAAATCAAAGTCATGCGAAGGTGCAAAACTCCTTAATGTATGGACCTATGAAGTACCCTCATTTTGTTTCACTTTCTGCTCACTGGAACATGTACCTACAGCTGCTAGAAAACCACACAAACTCATTACGCCATAATATGTGACAACAAGCCATGCAATTACTATAAAATCCCCTAAAACTTTAAAGCTTGTTTGAATTTCACTGTTTATGATGCAAAGTCCAAAATTAGTTATTAGGTGAATTGATTGCATAGCAGAAAACACAATGATACATCCCCCAGTAACAAAACAAAACAAAACAAAACAATAAATCCTGGGAACTTTTGAATAAGCTTTTATACAAATCACATAAATCAACACAAGGCAGATTCGGTGATTTCAGTTTCGGTTTTAGTAGAATCTTCAAAACGACATGTATAAAATATTATAAAGTTTACTCCATAGTTGTGTGTACCACGTACATCCATGGGCATGTAAATTATACCGAGCAGGGGCATAGACTCCGAATCCAGCTACACTTTCTTCTGAAGGGGGCCGGGCGGGGCCTTCATGATGCAAAAGGAAAAAGGACCAGAGGCGGAACCAGTGGAATCCTCGAGGGTGCCCAATTTTACCAAAAATAAAGAGGCAATATACTCTGTTCTCTTGTGACCCCTTGGTGTTCTCCCAGGGCACATTATTATTAATATTATTATTATTATTATTCACTGAACTCCCAGAGTGCACTGTGCTGCTTCTTCAGCTCTGCAGAGCCTGCACAATCAGCTCCTGAAAATCAGTGAGGAAACAGGAGGATAGGCTCTGATGGGACGGCAGGTGTCAGGGGCGCATGGAGGATTGTCGGGGGGGGGGGGGTGTTTCCCCCCCGACCCCAAAAAAAACCCAAAAAACCAACCCACGCGAGAGCTACTGCGCATGCGCCCATGCATGCGCAGCAGCTCCGTTTAGGCAGCGCTGTCTTATACAGCAGCCGCGGCGCTGTCAAAGAAGCGCACGGGGCGGTGCTGTATACACTACAGCACCGCCGTGGACGCTTCTTTGACAGCGGCGCGGCTGCTGTATAAGACAGTGCCGCTATAGTGGCCATTTAGTTAGCGCAGGGGGAATTTCTGGAGACTCAGAAACCCCCCCTGCGTGCGCCACTGGGTGTGGGGTGTTCAGGACAAGAGTGGAGGGAAATTTCTCTGCTTTGTTTAGGGGAATCCTGATTGCTCCTTTATTAATTTAAGAAGCCACTGTTTTCTAAAACTGTACAAAACAGGGCTAATTAAAAGATAAAAATAAAAATGTAGAAAAATATATTATATATATATATATATATATATATATATATACAAATCGATCAGCCACAACATTAAATCACTGACAAGTTAAAAACATTGATTACCTCATTACATTGGCACCTGTAAAGGGGTGAGATATATTATGCAGCAAGTGAACAATCAGTTCTTGAAGTTGATGTGTTGGAAGCAGGAAAAATGGGCAACGTAAGGATCTGAGCGACTTTGACAAGGGTCAAATTGGGATGGCTAGACGACTGGGTCAGAGCATCTCCAAAACAGCAGGTCTTGTAGGGTGATCCCGGGATGCAGTGGTTAGTACCTACCAAAAGTGGTCCAAGGAAGGACAACCAGTTAACAGACAACAGGGTCATGGGCACCCAAGGCTCAATGAGACGTGTGGGGAGCGAAGACTGGCCCTCTGGTCCAATCTTACAGCAGAGCTACTGTAGCACAAATTGCTGAAAAAGTTAATGATGGCTATAATAGAAAGGTGTCAGAACACATAGTGCATCGCACCTTGCTGCGTATGGGGCTGCATTGTCACAGACCGGTCAGAGTGCCCATGCTGACCCCTGTCCACCACCGAAAGCACCTACAATGGGCATGTGAGCGCCAAAACCGGGCCATGGAGCAATGGAAGAATATGGTCTGGTCTGGTCTGATGAATCATGTTTTCTTTTACATCATGTGGACTGCCAGGTGTGTGTGCGTCATTTACCTTGGGAAGAGATGGCACCAGGATGCACTATGGGAAGAAGGCAAGGTGGCAGAGGCAGTGTGATGCTCTGGGCAATGTCCTGCTGGGAAACCTTGGGTCCTGGCATTCATGTGGATGTTACTTTGACACGTATCACCTACTAAAACATTTTTGCAGACCAAGTACACACCTTCATGGCTACGGTATTCCTTGATGGCAGTGACCTCTTTCAGCAGGATAATGTGCGAAAATTGTTCAGGAATGGTTTGAGGAACATGACAAAAAGTTCAAGCTGTTGACTTGGCCTCCAAATTCCCCAGATCTCAATCCGATCGAGCATCTTTGAGGTTGAGCTGGAAAAACGAATCCGAGCCTTGGAGGCCCCACCTCGCAACTTACAGGACTTAAAGGATCTGCTGCTAAAGTTTTGGTGCCAGATACCACGGGACACCTTCAGAGGTCTTGTGGAGTCCATGCCTCGATGGGTAAGAGCTGTCTTGGTGGCACTAGGGGGACTTACACAAGGCAGGTGGTTTTCTTTCCAGTGGTTTTAATGTTACCACTTACCTGAGCAGGCAAACCCGAGTCCAAAGGCCAAAGCAACAGCATATTGCTCCTGGGTTTAACAATTAATCTAGAGAATTTAGATAACAATTGTGATGCTCTACTCCCATGGAAATGTTACTTCTTAGATGTTTGTTCTCTGCAATCAGAGTGGTTTGATACAATGTCTGTCTCTATTCATTGTTACTTTGGGAGAAACAACTGATGACATCACAAAGGGTGTCGGAACGCTACATCGCCAGGCCTAGACCTGTCCTCCCTCAGCCCCCCTGTGTACTTTACTGAGTATGTGCAGGAGCCTTCACATATGCAGTAAATTCCCGTTTGGGCTTTACTGCACATGCTCTGAGATAACAGTGGGTGCAGGCAGTGGCAGATCTACTGGTGTTGCAGAGAGTGCAGTGGTTCATGGACCTCCTCTCACCTCCAGGTCCTGTAGTCACTGCACTGCCTGTAAAAGCAGTAGTCTGCCACTGGGTGGCACTAACAGGGGTGATATACATTCCTTTAAATTGAAACTCACCTCAGAGATATCTCCTTTGATCCCTATCTGGAACAACCCCGTTTCCACCGGGATCTTCTACTTCGAGATACCGTAGCTGGATCCGGGTTGGCCTTACATTCCCTGTGGATCAATGGTCAATGGCTATCACTGGCAGAGCTTCAACACAAGTCCCCATCCCAGATACTCAACCCCTTTGAATTTTTTCAAATTCGCCATTTCCTATGTTCCCTGCCCCCTACTCAAGTACTCCGAGTCCCTCATCCCTTTCGAAAGCATTTGTAAGCAACACCCCTTGACCAAGGGCATAACTTTATAGTATTTTTCTCGACACTGCCCTTCTCATGAAACTGAATGGGAGAAGGATTTTGGACCCCCCCCCCAGATGAGGAGCCTTTGGAGGGGCACTATGCTACATATGGTGGTCCTGTCCGATATCGCCCCAATCTGGGACTCTTTCCATAGTTTCTTGAATACTCTATTTGAGGCCCCGGTGGAAAAAGGTCCCTAGATATTTTTGCTGTGTTACCCCTCCCCCCAAGACCTTGACAGTTTTCCAGGTACTGACCGCACACGTACTGGCAGTTCCCAAAACCCTTGTAGCTCTGAATTGGAAAAACACTATTACCTATTACCTTCATGTCAGGGGCCATGTTTTCAACCAAGTCTGGGCCCCATGGCTGTTCAAGGAACATCGGTTCCCATCTCTATCCACCAACCTCCTATGATACCCCATGTAAGGTGCACAGTGCCTCTCCCAACCTACCTAACCTTTATGATCTTTGACTACCTCTGTACTGCCTGTTCTCCGGTTATCCACATTGTCCCATTTAGTGGTCCCCTCCCCCCACTCCTGATCCGGTCCTCCTGCCCCACACTCAACCTTATTTCTGTTGATTCTGTTACTATTGTTGATCATAAACCTTCAAAAATTGGTCATTTGTCTCCATGTCTCATTTTTGATTTCCCTGTGATGTCTGTTTTTATATTTGACCTGGACACACTGTAGTGTTTACACTGTGCTATAAGTCTTCCTTTCTGTTTCTGCCACAGTTTTATCGTTCTGTTCCTTGTATTTTCGACTGACCATTCAAAATTAAGAATTATAAAAAAAAACCAAAAAAAACAACGGGGTGATATAACAATAGCTATCATCACCTTGAACATCAAAGGTTAAAATGATTCGGTGATTATGCCACAATGGTGAACATCACTGATAGAATATCAATGAGTGACATCACAGCGAGCTGCTGAATTCTTATCATCACTTTGGAAAGAGGGGTAACTGGGAGGGGGCAGCGAGGGGCAAATTGCTCGTTACACCTATAAAATAAACAACATAAAATTCACTCTGATACAAATAAAAGATATTCTCTGTAACAACAAAAGGGGCGATCACTGAAGACCCTTGGAGAAGAGGTTTGTGGACACAGAAAACCTTCACGTCGACAGAAACACACTCCAGATATGGCACCTATCGTACTGCGGATTACAACTAGTGTGGTGTAAATAACACAGGATTTCTCTATTTTACTCAGGAACGACCACAACATACAGATGAATTCAAGTGAATGGAATCCTATGCATAGAAATGCCTATAACAGCAAAAAAACAAAACAAAACGGAATAATAGAAATAATAACTAAAAACAGTATATTTTCTGTTTTAATTGGATACTGTTGGAGTCATACAATTTGATGAACGAAAGTATATTGGTTAATATTGTTTTACCGTGCGATGATTGCGATCAGTATGCCACACAACACGTGGCATGGCGCAATCGCACAATAAAATACGCACGTATACACTCGCACTCTCACATTCATTTATTTATATATTTCATATTTATAATGGTTCCATTCCACAGTGATTTATGAGCAGATGGTATTTAGTTTATAGTTATATATATATATTAAGGTTATATGTACACTTTAGTGATATTTAAGGTTCAGGCTACAGGAAACATGTCATGTTTAGTATCATTTTAATCCCCTATTTATCAGCAGTTGTCCGGCTCATTCGCCGAAGGGATTGCACATTGCATGCTCTAGTTAGCGATGTTAGGGAATAAATGTTTAAAATGTTACTGACTGTGTATTGTACATAGACTAGCTTAAACTGGTTTCTGTGCGGGAAAATCGAACCTTTGGATATTTTGGTTTGAACTGGCCTATGACTTGCTGTACACTGGACTCTCCTGAAGCCTGGACCAATAGAAGAAAGCCACATCATCTGTATTGTTTTCTCTGTAATACTGAGTGTATATAACCAGCGGCAGTCATCTCTGACCACAGTCTTCTGGACTGAAGTACTGTAGCTGGTACCAGCGCAGCGGTATGTATGTATTTGGTATCGGCTGTACTATATTATAATTATGTATTGAACTGCTAAAACTTTTGCTTTTGCTTAATAAATTGTTTGTGCTTTGGAAACACAAGAAATCGCTTAGACAATGCTTATTGGAGAACGATAAAATTACTTTAATAATAAATTAACTGGGCTCTGCAGTCACGCATTGTATTGCACTTTGCGCTAACAAACAGCAAAACATTTCCCGTAGATCTTACAAAAGAATCTACCACACTATCACTTCACAAACACTATGCTCAAAAACACACCCGACACCAAAGCTGCCACCTCACTTCAGAAGCTACTACCACAAGGGCTTTCCCCCATGACAGAAACGGGTAAAAGGCGGATCCCAGGTGTAGGAGGTGGAGGTGAACATCTCCTCTCTACTCTCAGAAGCAGCCTCTGAAATAGTCTAGCTCCCCCCTCCATCCCCCGTTTCAACTCTCTAAGTATAAAGAGATGTAAACAGGGCTGTAACTAAGGCTGTGCTACAAGGACAACCGCCAACGCTGATGGGGGCGCAGTTTATGAATATTTTAGGTTCATGTGGTTTAAATTGAGGACTAGGCGGCGCCATTTTTAGTTTCTCGCCCCAGGCACTAAAATTTTAAGTTATGGCTGTCTAAGGGCCTGAGTCATTAAGGAGAGCAAGGCAAAAAAAAAAAAGAAGTAAATTTGATCCTGGACAAACCATGTTACAATACAAGGGGTGCAAATAAGTTTATTATTTTCTAACAATATATATTTACATATTATAAGTTAAATACTGGCTGCTTTCTCATCTAGCACACAAATACTTGATAGCTTTATTTTTACTCTGAAATTTAAAGTTGATCTAGGACATGCATTACCCCAACTATAAATCTATCCCCACATTTTAAATTTATCTCCCCCTCCAATGCAACATGGTTTTGCCCAGGTGCAAAGTTACTCCTTTTTTTTTTTTTTGCCTTGCTCTCCTTAATGACTCAGGCCCTAAGTGTCCGATGCGGCTGATCCTGCATACAGAGACACAAGCAGAAGTATTTTATGTGCACATGCGCAGTACGGAAATAATCATCATCGTCTATTTATATAGCGCCACTAATTCTGCACCGCTGTACAGAGAACTCACTCACATCAGTCCCTGCCCCATTGGAGCTTACAGTCTACCTTCCCTAACATACACGCACAAGCCAAGAAAGAAAGACTAGGGTCCATTTGATAGCAGCCAATTAACCTACCAGTATGTTGTTGGAGTATGGGAGGAAACCAGAGCACCCGGAGGAAACCCACACAAACACCGCAAGAACATACAAACTCCGCATGATATCCTCAGTGTCCACTATAACCCATATCTATGTTTCTGTGAACATTTCTAACAAAATAAATAAGAAGTGAACCAAATCTAAAGGCAAAATAGCACAGCAAAGAAAGGATTTCCGTTAAGGTTGTTCTAGAACTCTGGATGACTAATTTAACGACTCTGGAGTGGAGTGAGGTGTTTGCGTCTCAAAGTATTACCTGAATTTAATGAATCTGTGCAAAATAAACAAACTCCGGCTGTTCATTAGAGAGGTAATAAATCAGAAATACCTGAGCCGGAAGATACAGCAGAACAGGATCAGACATGTTCCAAAAATTTGGTCTTATGCAACAAGTATGTAATTTGTGCAGCTGTAATACCACTATCAGATTAGGGATGATGTAACTCAGTGTAACCTGCTCTGTCACCCTCATTCGTCCTTTAGTGCAGGAGACTTTTTAATGTAACAATTTAAGTTACAAAATAAAGAGAACTTTCCCTGGTTCTGTGTTCCTCATTGCAGGAGAATATCCCGCTTTATTTTATAAGATTAGCAGAGCTACAGTACATGTTGGAGCTCTAGGAATATATTACACACCAATATACAACAAGGATTCATTTGTTTTACAGATCCATGTTTCTGTGTTATTAATAAAATAATGCAGAGTGTTAGTATATGTATATAAAAATAACCTTCAGAATGAGGCAAAACTATGTTGCAATAAATCAACGTTCAGGACTTTCTCATACAGTCCTGGTTTTTTTTGTGGGACAGTCCCAATTTCCAGTACTAGATACAATTATGTCAGGAAAATTCTTGAGGTTAGAATACCTTTAGGACTCACAAAGAAGCGGAATGTCAATCACTACAAACACTATATTTGTCCTATTATACACCATAGACAACAAAATACGTCATTGACAGCCAGCCAGAGACTTGAGGAAGGTATGCAACATTTAACGTGGGGAAACATGAGGGACAACTGAAGAAGATTGTGCAAACAGGAAAGGAATTTCCATTGTATGACAGCTATTTTTTACATCTCAGATTATAATCATATATAGATATTATACACCACAATTACATTGTATCAATAACTATTTCCCATATACCTGTATTACACATTTCTAAGATTTAAATGAAAAATGATTAAGGAAATTAAGGAAAGTAAAACAAAAACAATTAGTAACTTTGAACCTTGGCAAACCCATGTTGCAATGCAAGGGGTGCAAATGAGTTTATTATTTTACACATAAGTTAAATACTGGCTGTTTTGTCATGTAGGACACAAATACTTGATAGCTTTATTTTAACAGTGACATTAAAAGTTGATCTAGGACATGCTCTACCCCAACTATAAATCTGTCCTCACATTTTAAATGTACCCCCCCCCCCTCCAATGCAACATGGTTTTGCCAAGGTTCAACGTTACTCATTTTTTTTGCTTTACTTTCCTTAATGAATCAGGTCCCTATGGTACAAGTGTCAATACAGACAACACAAAAATTCTCCAACATTGTAAATGCAGTCCAGGTACAATCAGTGGTTGGCAGTGACGGGTGTAAGCAATCACTGCTAGTGCAATCAATACGAGGATACTGTTAGTGTGGGCTATAGTGGTTATTAGTTTATAAGTCATATAAAGTACCTAAACAGATATGTAAGTCTTAAAACCTCATATACCAGTAGTGGTCCCTTCTCCACTACTAAAATTGAGGGTGAGATAACCGTCAAAAATAAATTATAGCCTGGTCAGTTACAAATAAAAAATAATTGCTCATACAGGACTCAACAACATTTCACAAAGTTGAGGCTTTGCACTAAAACAGTCCACGCCCCCAGTCTTTAAAGACCACCAGCTGGATGTGAGAAGGAGATTGCTTTCAGATGAAACCATATGGGCCATCTCTATTGTGGGCAAATCTTTAGCCCGTGTTTTAATAAATATGCCATACTTGCCAACTCTCCTGGAATGTCCGGGAGACTCCCGAAATTCGGGTCGGACTCCCGGGAGAGCAGGCAAGTCTCCCGCATCCCGCAACTGCCTAGCCTAAATGACACGATTCGTGATGAATCGCGTCGTTTTTGCCCCCGTCCCCGCAACAAAACAGCATTTTCATCGCCTCTAGTCACGCCTCTCCCCCGGACTACACTTGCTGAAAGTAGGCAAGTATGAAATATGCTATTAATCAACGTAAATGATTGGGTTGGAGTAATAAATATAAAAAGAAATATGAATATTATATTAATTTTATATTCTGTAGAAGATGGGAAGCCAAATCATTATCTCATTAAATTGCTTGAAAATAAGACAGAATATACTTTCATTACACTTTACCACAATACCGCTACTTTTTCAGAATAAGCTTCATTGTGCAACGTACTCTCGGGAATCAGTAATGAGAAGTGTAGTTGTAGAATAAAACAAAAAGAGAAACAAACAGAACCAACAGAAGGTATAATAGAAAAAAAACCAAGTAAGAGGTTAAATCTTCAGGAAGTCTAGACATCCAGGAAATGGAAACAACATTCATGTTTGGATCAGAAATAACCTCCTTCTACATTGCAAACAAGGTTCCAAATAGACAGGTTCATCCACTTCAACCTTTCATAGATTCTAACTAAAGAAAAAAGAAAACCCAAGTGTAGCAATTATTAACCTCACAAGGGGGAAAAAAAAAGTTATTTCCTTACCCTTAAAATGACAATGCATCAATCAGCCCCATATCACTAATTATAGCTACAGGTTCCATTTCATGTAGGATCGGCAAAAAATTCATTTTTAAATTTTTTCCATCAGTAAAGCTAGTTTTTTTTCTATGTCCTTCTTACAGTGTGCTGCCCAAAATCGTACATCATATTCATTGTCTAACTAGTGACCCATACAATGGTAGTACTATGTTTGCAATATGTGTATTTATCCTCTTTTTATGTATCCCAGGATTGTATTTGCCTTTGCAGCTACTTCCTGGCACTGTGCACTACTCAGCTTTCTGTCAACTAGTCTTACTAAGCCCTTTGCCATCTCAGTTTTACCCAATTGTATCCCATCTAATCTATATGTAGCATAGTTATAACCATCTACATTTATCTACATTAAAGTTTATCTTTCTTTTCAGTGTGCAGTTTGGCATTTTGTCCTGATTGAGTGTAATAACACACACTTTATCACAGGTTACAGGTGCATATCCATGATGTGGTTGGGTTTCTAAGCAACTCTGCCCTTTTACCAGTAATCGAGCAACTTGTTCTGTATCTTAAGTTGTCTGAACTCTTCTACCTTCTACTGAATTACTGGTACTGCCCAAACACCATCACTTTCTTGTAGGGGCTCCTTGTGAAAACTGGGACTCTTATTAGATACACCAAGGTCTTTCTAGCTGCTTGGATGCACTTCCAGGTCTCTTTGGTTCTGCATCCTTGATTCCTATTCTGGTAGAGTCAATGTCCAGCCTGCGTTACCACCTCACTATAGTGGAGGTTCACAGGCATGCGGTGGCTTTCTTTTTGCTTTGTTTTTAAAAATAGTGTTTATTACATATTTTTTCAATTATGGGGATACAGAAAGTAAATAGGGGGAGAATCAAAAGGGACTGGAGGGTACATAGGGCTGGAGGGGGAAACATAATAAAGCACTTGATACAAACAAAATACAACATCTCTAGAATTGAATAGATATATATAACAACCAGCGGATATATATCAAATGGAACTAATTATAAGTCGAACAAGGTGGCCAAAAATGAGGAACCTAAGGCGGGCCCTGAGGAGGATTAATACTGACAGAAAAGGACTGTGTCAGAAACAGTCCTGCCAAAGTCCAAACCCCTTCATTAGAGGGGGGAGATGCAGCGATAGAATAGGGAACACTTAGGGTTAGATTTACTAAGCTGCGGGTTTGAAAAAGTGGGGATATTGCCGAAAGCAACCAATCAGATTCTAGCTGTCATTTTGTAGAACGTACTAAATAAATGAAAGCTATAATCTGATTGGTTGCTATAGGCAACATCCCCACTTTTTCAAACCCGCAGCCTAGTAAATCTAGCCCTTAGTGTTTCTATATCACAACTAAATTGAACTTTGGAGATTATTTTATGAATGGCTGGGAGCGCATTATTCTTCCAAGAATTAGCTATGGAGGCATCAGTGGTTATGAGAATATGGCCAATCACATATTTATCTCACGAGGGAAATTTAGGCGGGAAATGATGAAGGATCGTCAATTCTGGGAATATATTGAATGTCTGATGGGTGACATCTCTGACCAATGTAAAGATGGCTGTCCATAAGGGATGAGCCACTGGGCATCTCCAAAACACATAAAAGATGTTTCCAATCTCGCCACAATTATGGCAGCAATATTTGGAGAGGGATTTGATGTAGTAGTCAGATAAAGCCTATGTAGTAACTTAAGCAACATCTTAGTGTGATTCAGACAACGAGACATAACGTGGGCAGATGAACTCCCATTGTACTATGGTCAAAACATGTCCCAGGTCTTGTTTCCATTGTAAATGAGAAGGAGATTTTGAGGGCTTGACCACAGTTAATAGAAATCTATACCAGAATGTGATGCCGGCACCTTTAGTCAACTTGGCCAATAACCAAGGGAGGAAGGGGGGTTGATGAAGTGAGAGGTGTTGTGTGTCAAGCAATGTAATCCAATGCCTAATTTGGTGCAGTGGCTTTTTTAGTGTTCAATACACCAGGAAATTTTGGCAATTAACAGGCTAATATAGCCTTCTTCAAGTCATTATTACTTGGTCATGCCGGAGACTGGGCTTCTCCTTTGTGGCAAAAAATTCTATAGAATAATTATTTTTTATTTTGGCATCCTGTAAGGTCTTTGATGAACCTGGTTGGGTGTCTTCTGCATATGCCATCCTTCTATGTCACCAACGTGGGTGAATATGGCATACACTTCAAGGTCAGTAGGGTTTGAAAAGTTGAGATGTTGCCTATAGCAACCAATCAGATTCTAGCTGTCATTTTGTAGAATGTACTAAATAAATGATAGCTAGAATCTGATTGGTTTTTCAAACCCGCAGGAAAACTCTCAGCTTGATACATTTACTCCCTGGTCTGAAGTCTGAGAAACTATAGTGAAAGGTTCCCGTTTGTAATAAAAAAAATGCAGATAGGCATGGAAGATCTTCTCCCCAACTAATACCTGGAGTAAGTCTGGCTATTCTTAAAATCAGAATAAAAGAACCCTCTGTAAAATTTGTTCCATGTTTCATTAATCTTTATGAAATAAGTTAGCAAATTAATCCAGTTTCTTTCCATCTTAAACTATTTCCATCTTTGTAGATACCCAACAATTTTCATATTTTCCTGCTGAACCCACTAGTTATTAATAACTTTTCCATGTGTGACAACACAAATCGTTGTCTGTGGAAGGGTAAGAAGAATATGAAGTCGGTCACAGTCTTCAGAAATTCCTGTGGTCCCAGTACTTTATCTAGTGGATTGGTGGGGTTAAGGCCCAAAAGAACATTCTTGGGTAAACGTATCTGAGGTTCATGCTCTTCATGTAACCAAGAGGTTTCACTCAAAAACATCCTCATGAGCCTAATAGGAGGTGTCTGGTGGACACTTGTCAGAGGAGGACACTGTCACTTACTCATTGTCTCAAATGAGATGCTGCACTTTATCATGATTCATGGGTGAGTGCGTTCAGACCTATGCTGAAGATATCATCTTTTCACCAGTGCCGGAAAAACTGGTCCCTTAAGAAGAACTCCTTCCACTGAATTATTATGTAATTTTGAGGTTTGATAGGCTACATTTGTTTGCTTGGGATCCTTATCCATCTGCACTGTTATTTTCTCTGATCTTGGACAGGATTGTAATTTTGCACTAAGCTGCCTATCCTGACTTCAGCCTGTATCCATATTCTTCTATCACCTAGCAAAACTAGATGACCACCACCTATGGTCCAGTACTGGGTTGGGTTTTCTGGTGAAGTCCAGGATTCTCATTAGACTCTGCACCCAGTCTTTAGTCAGTGCCAATTAATAGTAGCATAGTGTGTCCAATGCAGGATTTATCCTTTTGTGTTCTCAATACGTTGATCAGCTTTATGATTTCCTTTGAAATATTTTTTGCGATTCTCCTTTTATTTCCAATCTCAGTTTCTTGTAATTACCTTCAAAACTTTATTTCCCACATTGATTACCTGTTATCCTAGAAATGGTCCTGCCATGCAGTGTTTATTTAAAATATATATTCTTTATTTTTCCATTTGGGCTCTGTGCTTTTATTTAAGAGTACACTTTCCCAGTCTACAAACTTCAGTGGTCAATGGTTTACCTTCTAAAATTCATAGTTTTTGTAGCTCCCTTACAAAACTTTTTATTGTAAAACTATCAAATTCCATTCACTAACATTTTCCATACTGTCACTTCTAACTTTCCACTTCGACCACTGAGCACACATATAAAACAAGTATAAAGAGTAGTGAGTTGATGGAACAGTGGGCAGCCTGCTGTATTAATTTTGCAGAATCTAGATGCAATGTGCAAACCAATCAATTACAGTTGCTTAAAAGTGGGCAGAAACCAGGGATCCAGGACAATAAATGGGGTATTATAAACATAGCGCAGGAACATTCTGCTAAACTGAAACTTACACACAGGCAGATACATACCTGGAAAACAATGGAAAATTGATTAGGTCCCACATCAAGGGAGGCCGGTGAGCAGTATATACATAACTGTGTTTTTTGACGGAGATTTCTACTCACTTGGTAAGAAAATCCCAAATACAACCCCCCCTCTCAATAAATGTGTCCCATTCGGACAAAAAATTGAATGGCTCAGACAAGAGGACCACACCTCAATGTGTTATTAGTGAATGCAAGAACTGAAATAGGCAGTAGATAAAGCAGAAATATCCTAGTGTACTACGGATGACTGGTCAGGTAGGGAACACTACTCATTTCAATTTGTATATGAATTTAAGGGCTCAGTGTACTAACTGAAGGACACAGAACCTTAGAGCTTAATTTATGGGGCAGAGCGATGCTACATGTAATATTGTGCAATTATATATAACATAGCTCTTTTCCCAAGCTGAGCAGAGCTGACAGGTTGCATGCCCACTTGGCTTCTCCTCTCGCCTCTACCTATTATTAGAGTCCCCAGGGAAGCTGCAATGATCTTCCACTTGTTTCGAAACACATGGGATAAAGGAAATCACCTTTCAATTGGAGAAAGAAACATCCCCACCAACAATAACACATAAAGTGGAAGAGCGTTGCAGCACCCCTGGGGGCTTTATTTGTATTTACATCATGAACGCCAGGGGTAAAAGCAGGATTTCTGGAGGGGGTTTCTGAATTTTTGCACGGGTATGCCTAATAAACAAGTACCACAGCGGTACTCATGCTGCCGTAATGCCTGCTCTGTTATTGCCATTTACTTATTTAACCCTTTATTTATTTCCACATTAGTGGAACTGAAAGTACAAATCTAGGGCCTGATTCATTAAGGATCTTAACTTAAGAAATTTTTTATTTCAGTCTCCTGGACAATACCATGTTACAATGCATGGGGAGCAAATTAGTATTCTGTTTTGCACATAAGTTAAATACTGACTGTTTTTTCATGTAGCACACGAATATCAACTTTAAATTTCAGTGTACAAATAAGCTATCAAGTATTTGTGTGCTACATGAAAAAACAGTCAGTATTTAACTTATGTGCAAAACAGAAAACTAATTTGCACCCTTTGCATTGTAACATGGTTTTGACCAGGAGACTTAAATAAGAAGTTTCTCAAGTTAAGATCCTTAATGAATCAGGCCCCTAGACCTTAAGTTCCACTGTGCATGCGCACATCTGCAAAAACCAGTGCTGACAAACGAAAAAAATCAGTGTGTGCCAAGCACGCGTATTTTAAATGAAACTTCGTTGCCTTTTGTGATGGCTTGTCACTAAGTGCCAGCAGAGAAGTTTCACTTCACAAAGTTGTGCACTGCTGCAAATAAATCTACTGGTCTTTTACATGTCACAATATCTGAACCACAGACCCAAAAACCACATTCCAAATCTCTAAATTGCTCTGGCTGTACAGTCAATTGTATTCATTTACAGCATCCACATTCCACCTACAACTTACTAAAGCTGGGTACACACTACACTGTTTTCGTCCAATAATTGGCTAAATCAGCCGACATACGACAGATCGTTCAAAAGTCAGGTCAGTGTGTGCAGTGACACAATGGTCGAAAGTCTGACCAAATGGACGATTGTCGCCTCATTTGGTTGGTCGTACCGTTTAATATTTTCATTCCAGTCTCGTTTCCGTTGTGTAGTGTGTATAAACCTCCGACCGATCCACAACAGTGAGTACGAAATTACAGTCATTGCTCACGGCAACATGGCTATAAAGAGTCTCTAAAGGGACGTCCGCTCTTCCCTTTATCGTCCTAAACAAGGCTAGTGTGTATGCAGTCCATGGACCGAGCGATCGGACCATCGATCGCATGTAAAATCGCTCGGCATAAAAAGATGGTTGAAATTTCTGTAGTGTGTACCTAGCTTAAGTGGCAGCATAACACTTAGTGCAATTACTCTACAGACAGTTAGATTAATGTCAGTACACAACAGTTTGCACTACCCTGGTGCCTAGGGCTCTTGTCTGATATTTATGGCTCTTATTTGTATTGTTTATAGTTGTGATGCTGTTTATATGCTCCTGTGCAGTATGTCTCAAGATCTTGCTTTGTTGTATTATTATTGGCCCGTTTGAAAACTAACTCTATATTGAGCCTCTTTGTTACTTTGGTGTGTGGTAATGTTTGTTTGTATTCTGTATATGTGTGGATGGTGTTAATATAGGGTGTTGCGGTCTTTTATTTCTGTGTGCTGCTGGCTAATTAGTCTGGATGAATGGAATAGGTTTGTTGTGCTCTGATAAGAGCAGTTTTCTTACCTGTTTTGTTTTGTTGTTGGGCGCAAGGGCGTCTTGTAGACTTTATCCATACTTACCTACTGAATGGCGGGGCGCAGGCAATCGCGTCATTTTGGCCCCGCCCCTCGCAACGGAAATGCCGTTTTTGCAGGGGCGGGGCCAAAATGGCGCGATTCACCGAGAATCGCATCAAATGATGCGATTCTCTGTGAATTGTGCCATTTTAACAAGGGAATTCCAGGATGCGGGAGAAATGCCAGCTCTCGCGGGAGCCCGGGAGACTGACCCGAAGTTCAGGAGTCTCCCGGACTTTCCGGGAGAGTTAGCAAGTATGACTTTATCCGGTCTTCCTTGTTGTTTGAAGCGCGCTGTACCTCAGGTCACATGAGCAACATAAGCAATGGAACAAATATTTTGTATAATTGCAGGCTGGATTTGGTAAAGTGTCAAAGGTGCTGATGTCAAACGCTCTTCAATAAGAATTAATATTTTTATGTTGGACCAGGTCACACAATACTTATTCAGCAGTGGTTAAAACACTTGAAAAAAATGTAATAAGTATTTCCATAGCTGGAACGCTAACATTAATAGCACCTGTATTATATATTATTTTATTGCTGAGCTAATGCTTGCACTACATGGTACATATTGGAACTGTGCTCTGAAACTGAAACAGACCTATATCCATATCAAAGAGTTTACATTTTTTTTTTTTTTAAATAACTCTTAATAATTTGACTATTCTTTGTGTGTATTGTCTCATGTCAGCCAACAACGCCTTGGTCAGTTATCAAGTTAATACATTTGAATACATATAAACCAATCTACCAACAACTAGTAGTACCTTGTAAACATGAAGGACCAATTAATACTGTGTTCTGTTTGACAATAGTTAATTACCACTAGCTGCTATTTTCAAACCCATAGGGGAAATGTAATTTGACTGTAACAGACTTATTAAGGTTGCTAAATGTATTTGTAATATTTGCACCAGAATTAGTAAATTAAATAGCCGATTAGTGCTTTGGGTGACATGACTTAAAGTCCCATCATTAATAAATGGCTAATTGCCTTTTTTTTTAAAGATTTTTAAACATTTTGTCTCAGAAGCTCTCTCTCTTTTACATGAATTTTTTTATATAGATAATAACTGTATAGTACTACATCTCTGGCTATTACAGGTGAGTAATCTAGATACAATGTGATTTATATGCAGTATTTATGTCAGCAGATGAGGTAAGATTCTTAGAAAAGATTGTGTACTGAACTTGTGACTCAGCTCACAAGCCCCAAGTCTGTGAAGTTTCCATAGGGAAAAGCAATGAAATATTTAAATACTCCGTAACATTGTCAACACTACAAAATCTGAATATTGCATCTATTTATTTCCATCTTCTTCTCTTGCTTCCTGTTTCTACAATAATACTTTTTAAACATTTATATCACATTGGCACATTTGGGTCTATGAGAAAAAAAACATGTAAAGAATACAAGATAATAGGAAATTATAAATTATTTTAAAAAGTCTGAAATGATTAAATATTTTTATACCATAATAGATTAAAAACGTATCCTTGGTCAGTGCCCAAATCCACTGATGATGTTCTGCTTGCAAGTCATGCACCCCTTGTATTTTTATATATTCAGCGCACTTCATACTGCATGTATGTTTCAGTGAACAGCAATGGTATATTACAGGGTCATAGAAATTTTCAGCCAGTTCCGCACCTCAAGTTCACTTCATCTCTTGAGAATGTCCTAGGCGTACCACTGAGTTTAAACGTAGAAGCTCTGGGGGTACGTTTATCAATCTGCGAGTTTGAAAAGTGGAGATGTTGCCTATAGCAACCAATCAGATTCTAGTTATCATTTATTCAGTACATTCTACAAAATGACAGCTAGAATCTGATTGGTTGCTACAGACAACATCTCCACTTTTGAAACCTGCTGGAAATTCGCAGCTTGATAAATTTTCCCCCTGGACTCCATGCAGCCTTGGTCCTGGGCTGCCGCCCCAAAACACCTATTATAGAATATGTAACTTATATAAAAAAAAGAGTGAACTCTGGATCAGTGCCAATTCCTTTCCTGGTCTTACCAAAAATAGGTGAATTTCTGATAAGAAATGGAACAGGATCTCTCCATACATAACACAAAATAGACTTTATATCTAAAAAATGTTTTTGGGGTGGTGGGGGTGCTGCCTATATGTGACCCCCGCTCTGTCCTGTGCATGCAGAATAAAGCCCCACGATTCACTGCACATGCAACAGCCCCTGTGAACTCAGTATTTACGTGCTACATGCAAACGCAGACAGTACTTTCTATGCATGGATAAAAACATAGAATTTGTCCCCATTGCATCTCAACTTTTTCTGCTGCAAATTTGCTCTCTTTAGCTCTGAATTGCTCCTAAAAAAAATTATTTTTCACGTTCTCACAGACATGCATGTAAACCTTGATACGATATTGGATTCAAATGACCAAAAACACAGCTATATACAACAAATAGCATGTAAACACTTATGATGGCGCCATATAGATTATAAAAATATATAATATATAAATATATATAAAAATAATAATAATATAAATGGTGAGTTCTATCATAAACGTTAAAGCCAAATAGGCACATTTAGGAGCCAATATAACATTTCCAATATTCATTACAGCTTACAGTAACTTCATCACATAATATAATGTATAATATTCATGCACACAAACCAACAACTCTTTGCTGATGACAACTAAACTTATTCTCAATGTTTAGAACAATATAAACATCTACATAGGGGTTTATCACAGGCGATTTATGGTTTGGGTGTTATCGCATCACCCTAAACATAAAAAAAAATGGGTTACTGCCAGAAAAGGTTCCCATTCAGGCAAGTTAGTGCACTCAGATTTAGCTAGGAAACACCCAGATATTGACAGACAGCCCCTATCTTAGCAGACATTGGGGTATATTTACTAAACTGCGGGTTTGAAAAAGTGGAGATGTTGCCTATAGCAACCAATCAGATACTAGCTGTCATTTATTTAGTACCTTCGACAAAATGACAACTATAATCTGATTAGTTGCTATAGACAACATCTCCACTTTTTCAAACCCGCAATTTAGTAAATCTAGCTTATTAACTCACTTTTTTTAATGAAGGACATAAAAAAATTCAAGGTAATTATTTAGTGTGCCAACTGCACTACATTAAATCTAGGAGAACAATTAATTGTTTTTTTTGTAACAGTGACACAATTATTTATTAATCAGTCCACTATTAGTTATTTATTAATTAATCTATTCAATGGGCGGCACTACTATAGATTTATTTAGTAATGGGTGCATTATGTTCTATTTAGTTATTATTAAGTAAACATTTAAACAGTATCTACTACTTCCCTGGTACCCACCAGCCAGGGGTACCAGGGGCTGACCACTGCTACATAGCATTGAGTTGGGCAACTCTAGCTGCAGGGGACTGATCATTTTTGGACACTCCACCCACCCCACGGACCCAACAGTTTGGATTTTCACCCTCCAAAACGCAGGATAATAATTCCTGTAGTTTGGGGATGAAAACCGCAAGCAATTAAAAACAAAAAAACAAAAAAATAACATTTTAGTAAATCTCCCCCTTGATGTCCCAACACGTCATGACGACCCCCTTAGAAACTACATCCCCTTCATTAAATATGCTGGACCTCTACTGGTCAGGTGTGTTTACTGGGTTGCATAATATGCTCTTTTGATCATGATGAAGTGTAATTTTAATTATAGTTTACATTACATTTTTTACCTCCCCCACTGATAAAGGGGTAGATTTATCAAGCCTTCTGAAAAGGATAAGTGGAGGTGTTGCCCATAGCAACCAATCATATTCTAGCTATCATTCTCTAGAATGTACTATATAAATGATCTTTAGAATCTGACTTGTTGCTATGGGCAACACCTCCACTTTTCCTTTTCAGAAGGCTTGATAAGAATCCTAAGAATCTAGATTATTTTTTCTGCATTTATGTTACTTAATAGCATGGTTATAATATTCACACTGTCATTTTTACATCGTCATTGTTTTTGTGAACTTGACGGGAAATCCCCAGCACATGACTGGTTACATAATAGACCATGAGATGCATTTGTATTGCTGAATCAATTAGACCAGGGGTAATAACTCTCTTTCCAAATATTGCAACATGACAAGTCATGTGACACACCTGACAAGTCATGTGACACACCTGCCCACCTGACCCGTGGACTTAAAAAGACTTTTTAATATTCTAACACAGCCAATAACATTAATTATACAGTAACCTATAAAGATACAATACATTGCATGTATTTAAAATACAGCAATGTCACATATTAATCTCAAGCACACAATGGTATATTATTGAGTATATTATTACAAATAAACTTTGTACAAGGTTTATTGTCAAAAGGACAACTCTTATTTATTTGTTATTTATTTTATTGACTGTTATTTAGATACATAAAGGAAGAAAAAGAAAGTGCAACAACCTTCTCTCAAGTTGATACCACCAAATACATAATAAATTAATCAGAAAAGATAGTTTATTAAAAAAAAAAACAAAAAACTATAATAATACACTTTAATTCCACATCATTTATAATTAAGGTTCTAAAGCTCTCTTGATAAACAATCCTGGGAACTAGTTCACTAATTCAGTCAAAATTCCGACACCCTTCTTGTGCACTTATAGGGATTATCTTTATAATACTGCTGTTCCACAGATTGATTCCAAACTTTTTAATTAGCGCAGATAAAAATATACAGAACCAAACTGTAGAATCGTCCAGCTCTATTCTGGGATTGCATCCACAATGCACAGAGGCATGTATAAATTGCGTTCAAAAGAAAACATTTATTTAGATAGCATTAGTATACTCTGCAACATTATACAATTAGGAACAAACGCAGTAATAAAACAAATTATTAATAGACAAAGAGCTATAGGAAAATCGAAGTTTGATACATGAGGTTAGTGCCACATATTATATTTCTCCAGCCAGATTCCAATGGGAAAAAGTGTTCCAGTCAAACAGCAATGTTGGTTTGGGGATCAGAGGGTATTTGAATATAGAAGGAGAATAAATGTAAGTTTAAGTGAACTGTGCAATCGGGTGGTAGTCGGGTAGAACATTCTAAGGAGGTTAAGAATGTGATTCAGAAATTTGAGCTTGACTGAAGAGGTGAATTTTCAGAGGACTCTTGAAAGTTTGGAGGCTAGGGGGAAGTCTGGTTGTACAAGTGAGGAAATTCCACCGATCGGGTGCAGCCAGAAAATAATTCTGTATCAGCGTATGGGAGCAGGTATTGAGTGAGGCGCAGATATAGGGCAGAGCGGAGAGGTCCAGCTAGTACTAGTGTTTTATATGGGATTCTAGAAAATACAGGAAACCAATGAAGGGACTGACAGAGCAGAGCAGCAGTAGAAAAACATTTTGCAATTAAAATGAGTCTATTCGCTGCATTCAGAATAGACTGTTGGGGTGAACGTCTGATTAGGGGAAGGCCAGTAAGAAGAGAGTTACAATAGTCAATGTGGGGGATAAAGAGCGCATGGATTAAAATGCAAGTTTTTTCAGTATAACAGGAATTGGAAACAGCTTGGATGTGGGGAACAAAGGACAGTTATAAGTAAAGGATGACACAGAGGCACTGAGCTTGAATGGTAGCGATTATTGCTGTGTTGTCAACAGAAATAGAAATGTCAGGTAGGTATATTCTGCTGACTGGTAGGAATGTTATTGGCCCTGTTTTTCAAAGATTGCTTTTGAGGTGGCGAGAGGAATCCAAGATGAGATGGCAGAAAGGCGTTCAGTACGAGCAGACACAGATAGCGAGAGATGCAGAATATGCTTATTAAAGTTATTTCATCAATTTCCAATAACCATTGTCTATGCGATTTGTGTGGTTCCAAAGCACAAGCAATTTATTTAGCAAAATAAAAAAGAATAACAGTTCAATAAATAAGTACAGCCGATACATATGCTGCACTCTGCTGGATCCAGCTATACAGTCCTTCAGTCCTGAAGACTGTGGTCAGAGAGACTGCAAGCTGATTCCAGGGAGCAATATATATACATTTGGTGTTACAGTAAATACAATACAGATGACTTGGCATGTTTCCATAGGTTCAGGCTCCAGGACAGTCCAGTGTAATGCAATCCATAGGTCAGTTCAAACAACACCCTCCAAGGGTGGGGGTCAACTTTCCAAGGGTGGGGGTCAGCTCTCCAGAGGATGCATACTTAATTTTCCCACCAATAACTAGTTCAAACTGGTCTATTAGGATTACACAGACAATATCATTCTAATCATTTATTCCCTATCATCCATAACTAGCATACGCAAGGAGCGACCTTTCGGCGATAGAACCGGACGTCTGCGAATAAATAGGGGATTAGAATGATACCAGACATGATAAGTTTCCTGAACCTTAGATCTCACTAACGTGTACATATAACCTTATGTTATTTAACTATAAACCAATTAACATCTGTACATAAACGACTGTGGATTGGAAATATTATTAAAATGAACTATATACAAGTGAATGTGTAAGTGCGAGTGTATGCGTGCGTTATTTATCGTGAGATTGCGCCATGACATGTGGCGTACTGATCGCAATCGCACAGTAATAATAATATAACTCAATATACTTTCTTTCATCCAATTATTCGCTATCATGTGACAGCTGTCTCTCTAAATAACAGGTGGTACATAGAGCTTTGATTTGCACCAGAAGAATTGCATAAAAACTTTCCAGACAAAGCTTTGTCTGGTATAAGTGACACAATGAGATGTTATACAGCAAAGACTATAATATAAAATGTCAGGTGAGCTGTATGTGAGAGGTCAAAGATTTGTCTCTACTCTACTGGTACTAATAGTGTTTGTAGCAGATACTGTTTATATTAGGTCAGTAGCTTCATCACATGGTCTAGTTCAAGGCTCCAATAGCAGGGTCCGACCAAGGGTCCCCTAACTCCACCTTGTTGCCACCTCCACTTGTCTCTCTCCTTGTGATTATCTGTCACCCTTTCCTTATTTCTTCTCTTTGGCATCTCTCAATCTCTTATCTGTTTAACCCTAGTCTTTTATATTGGCCAGACAGAGCCCTAAATCTATCTCTTTCTTCAAATTGTATAATTTAGATCCTCTGTGCTGCTGAGTAGTCCGGAGCATATACCTAGTTAAATCCCGATCTGCCTATTCAAATGCTCAAAGCCAAGCCTGATGATAGAATGACCAATACAACTTGGCAGACATCCCGCCTTGCTTTGATTTACTATCCTAAATATATTGGCTCTGCAGCGGGACTGGGTTGGTGGTGTGTAGAGTTTCCTGTTAAGGAATTTATTTGTTCCTTAGACAGGTGACATATTCATCATTTATAAAAAAAAATATTACAACATGCCTAATAGAAACTAATGTGGTTGTTCTTATTTTGTTACATTTTGCTTTTTCCAGTTCCCTCTACCCCTTGTGTCTTATGTACTCTTCAAGGTGGCATGATAGAAAAATCATTAAAAAAAAAAATAATATAAAGAAAAATAAGTGAGAATCCAGCACAGAGGCACAGTAGGGATACAGTGACAAGTTAATTTAAATCAACATCTAGGTTAGTGCAACACAATTGGGAATCAACAGTTGTGAACCATCTGGGTTCCGTACCGGAATAGTGTGACAGTCTCCTAGAACACACCGGTGACTGGAGGCAAAATATATCCTGTTTTGTATCAGAGAATAATTAATCAAGTACAATTAGCAACTGAGGTGGGAATTTTCTCTTAAAGAAGATTGTGAGCAATATGCACTGTGCACAGTAAGGATTGGTTCCTTTTAGACGAGAAACCCTCACACCAAGCTTGACATGAGGCCTTTGCTATATATCTTAGCATACTGTTATGTGATATTACTACTAGCCATGTGTTCAGAATGTAGGAACATTAGGTACGAAGTTTATTATCTCAGTTTGTATGGAGGCTACAAAAGCAATTTGCTAAATTCACAATCACAGGTGTTAGATAGTTCCTCAACATATAAATGGTTTAATTCCAGGAATATATGTTTTAAAGGTAAACCATAAGATACAAGATGAGTGTTAATCATCTAGGCTGCGCTGTCATGTATTTGGCAACATGCATATATTTCAAGAAGCGATAACAGAAGTTAGTTGCTTCATAGATTTCTGCATGCCAGTCCCTGAGTCACACTGGTTCCCAGCAATTCTACCAGTGATAAATTCTGTACGTTTCTGGAAGATGAGTTGGACTTTATTATAGAAAATTACACTTCTAATAGTAAAATCTGTACAGAATTTGCATGGTGGAATTGCACCATACTTGTACAGTAAGCAAGTTTGTGTCATCACTGTGGCTTAGACCAGGCCTGTCCAAACTGTGGCCCTCCAGGTGTTGTGAAACTACAAGCCCCAGCATGCTTTGTCAGTAGACAACCAGTTGATAGCTGGAAGGGCATGCTGGGACTTGTAGTTTCACAACACCTGGAGGGCCACAGGTTGGACAGGCCTGGCTTAGACGGTAGAACATTAAAGTCTATGTCTTCCAAAAGTAAAAACGTTACCCCAAACACGCCTATTGTCAAATTTCACTGCACTCAAATTAAATTAAACATTTATGGGGGGTATTCTTAACATACTGCTGGCCTGGTGCTCACTTATTTTCACATCGATCCTTAAAGTATACTGCTATTGGGGCTGCCTGTATTTCAAGTAACAAATATTTACTTCTCCCTTTTTAAATACATGGGTTAACCTAAGAGAGAGAGCATTCTAGTGACATCTATGCAATGCAGAGAGCATTCTAGTGACATCTATACGATGCAGTGTGCATTCTAATGACATTTATACAATGTAAAGAACATTCTGATAACATTTATACAATGCAGAGAGCATTCTAGTGACATCTATATAACACAGAGAGCATTCTAGTCATATGTATACAATGCAGAGAGCATTCTAGTGACCTCTATATAATACAGAGATTGTACACAGCGCAGAGAGCATTCTAGTAATATCTATACAGCGCAGAGAACATTCTAGTGACATCAATAAGACAATATGATGCAGAGTGCATTCTAATGACATTTATACAGTGTAGAGAGCATTCAGATGATATTTATACAATGCAGAGAGCATTCTAGTCATATTTCTACAATGCAGAGAGCATTCTAGTGATCTATAGATAATGCAGATACGATTCTAGTGAAATATATACAATGCAGAGACCATTTTAGAGTCCTGTATACAATGCAGAGAGCACTTTAGGGTCCTAGATGCAATACATAGAACATTATGATGACTTGTATAGTGAACTCTATGCAATACAGAGAGCAATTTAGTGTCCTCTACACAAAACACAATGCATACTAGTAAATACTATTCAATGCCAACCCTGTTCTATAAAATGTAGACCCCCAAATCTAGTCTCTTCTGCCTAGACACTGTGTCCTATGGAATAGATACTGGTTTTTAGAACAAATGGAGTAACCGAGTATGCTCAACCCTTCCTATCTGTATGCATTGATGGATCTAGCTAGATATCCTGCTATTTGTTTTATTAGACTGAGATTTATTCTTAGGGGGGTATTCAATTGTTAGCGTTAACGGGAAAAAACAAGCGCTCCAAAAATATTACCGTTTATACGGTAATATTGCGCGAGAAAAGCGTTAATACGGTAGTTTACTCGCGGAATTTCAGAGCTGAAATTCAGCGAGTAATTACCGTATTAACGCTAAGATTTTTTGAGCGCTCTTTTTTTCCCGTTAACGCTAACAATTGAATACCCCCCTTACAGTCTGTAGAAGCAATCCTGCGTTCAGTTAGTTAGTTATGTTCTGTAGATAAATCTGCATATTTGATACACTATTAATCAGCCTATAGTGCAGTCCTCATATAACCCATTAGGGAGAGATTTTTATTAAAAAACACCAATGATTTAAGTATACTCCATACAGAACCAAATGGCCTGTATCTTATCTCAATCCTGCTAATAAAACTTTCCTCATGGAAGACATATGTTCTGGGGTGGCTGGCACAGATACTGTTATAGGGTTGATGTAGAGTTAGAAATATTTCATGATGTTCGATTTAGACCTTGTCCAGTGTGCTCATAATTGTATTCAATCTATATGGAGTACTACAGAGAGATGAAACATGGATTAGAGCAGAAAGCAGACCAGAGATCGCTGGTGGTGAGCCCAATTACACCCCCCTCCTGCTATGTCACCCTATCTCTTGGTGCACTGTAGAAGAAGTCTGGCAGTTCCCTGTGCTCTTATTGGTGGATAGTTCCACCCATCCACCAATCAGTGTGCTAGAAGCCATCTGTGAGCTATAGCTGCTGGCCCTAAAAGCACATCCCTTGATCAGCAATGTGTCCAAATATATGCAAGCCCCACCCATGCCACACAATTTAAATATTTTTTGGCACATGGTACAGCCCCCTATTTGCTCATTAAGCATTTTGCACCATGTGCAGTTCTATCACAATAGGATCATAGTCCACACCAAGACTTGGGGGGGCGTTTTTGCTGCTCAATAATGACCCTAATATGTCTACAGATAGGAGATAAAAAGCAGACATATAGGAGAGGTATAACTGCAAGAAAACTAAGACAGAGCAGGTCGGTGCTGAATAGAGAAAGCAAAGAGGCGTTCTGCATGAATGGTGTCTTGTTTGAGTACGACCAAGTTTGCCTTTGCTCCCATTCCATGAAATTGCTGCATTTAGGTTATTGCAGTTGTTAAATATTAAATACTGTATGGAACATTCAAGATACAAAATGTAGAAATGCACAAGTCCTATGACCATCATATGCTTATACACTCATTCATGGAAGCAGTTTTCAAAGTGGAAAATGTGTATTTTGTGCCATGGAAAAATCGACCTCGCTGGTGACATAGGAAGATGTAGACTCGGTAACAGTTTAGAGGAATAGTAAATGAAAAGTGGTTATGTGGATTCCTTCCAATGCTGAGTATTGCGCAAGACGGTTATCAAAAATTCAGAGTACAATAAGTGAACACATTTAATAGGAAGAGATCTATGCAATGAATAACCTCAAATATTAAGACAAAAGTAAATAAAGTTACAGGTGCTGTCATCCACAATCTTGAATATTACATTTAAAAAAAAATCTATAAGGCTCTAGGGGGCGATTGATTCTAAATAAAAGTGGATTATGACCCTTTTTACTAATAAGTTTCTACTATGTTGTTAGATCAGCGTTTTCAGTTGCTATTCTCAGCAGGAGATGCAGATTCACTATGTTCCCAATCACAGAATTTACTTTTGTTTATCCCTTACCTAACATACATTAGTCCCCTGTGTGATTGGAGTACAGCTCATAGCTCTACATTCATAGATTTTAATTTAGATTTAAGAGTATAATTATGTCTCACATCACATTTATTAGAGGTGTGGACTCTATGTGCTGGTTCGCTGACTGCCAATGGATTATCTTTGATGCTGTTTGATGTATTTAAATATCCCTGACAGCATAAGTTTGTTTATCATTTTATTTTTTATACTTTTTTAAATCTTTATGGAACATAAAGGCAATATAAAAATAGCTGGTCACAACGTGTTAATGAGGAAGCATGTGCTGCATAGACGTAAATAAACATTTTAAACATTTTTAACAAAGAACTTGTTTTTCGTGTATGTTTGTGGGAGGGGGGATATATGTTTAAAGGGGTATGGTGATGGTGGGAAGGACAGGGGAAGGGAGGTGGGGGAAGACAGGAGGGGTGGAAAAAATGGATGAAGGTGGCGGTCAAGGGTATTATCCATACTTGCCTACTTTCGGCACGTTCTGGCCGGGAGAGGGCGTGACTGGAGGGCGGGAGGGGGCGGGAAATGCCGTTTTGTCGTGGAGGTGGGGTCAAAGTAACACGATTCACCACGAATCGCATTATTTTGGGAAGGCAGCTGCGGGATGCGGGAGACTTGCCTGCTTTCCCGGGAGTCCGTGAGACCGACCCGAATTTCGGGAGTCTCCTGGAGTTGGCAGTATGGTATTATCCTAGAAGGGAATCAGGAATAATAGCACCAGATGAAATTAAATAAGTTTACAGGGGAAGAGGTAATTATAAGCCATAGTGAATGGTCCATGGTTCACCGATATTACAGAATGGATGAAAGGAGCACTTCAAAAAACAGATCCTGAATGGGACACGGGAAACACATCATATTTTGGTTTAGGACTGCTTGGTATGAAGGGAGAGAGAGCGGTCTGCAGGCAAATAATGTGTGTAATAAGTTTATTTTGTTGCCGGGTTGCTGAGGGTGCAGGAGGGGTGGTGGAGTGGTGTTGGGGGAGGGGGGATAGAAAGTAATTGTGGAGAATGTGCTATATCACCTTGAGAAATTAGCTTTGCTAGTTTTCCCTGAATGTCAGTAGAGGTTGGGAGGGTTTGGAAGGCGCCAGATGGTTTAAAAATTGGATTCCTCTAGTTATCCACTATAGAAAAGAAAATTATTGTTTTACCAGAGGGAAACATGGGTCACATCATGTCTGGATAAAAGGGGATGGAGTTAGGGCATAACGTTTTTTAGCGTAGCCCATATGGATAGTGAACATAATAAAACGGGGCGATTATTAATGGATGGTGCCCGTTGATGTTTGGGATGTGAGAGGCATTCTGTTCTCTTCAATTGGTAGCCAGACTGTTGAATTAACTGTCAGATGCCATAGGACACTTTGGGCCAGGGGCAAGGCTAGGCAGTACCTCCTGGTATCAGGTATACCTAGACCTCCTCTTGGTGAGGATCTTTGAAGTATACTCAGTCTAATTCTGGGACAGTTCTGCACAGAAATAAAGTGGACGTAATAATGACGAAGCAATTTGGGGATGGGAGGGAAATTAGCTTTGGTTGATGTGGTGTTAGTGTTTGATCAGATGGATCCAGAGTGGAACTAGTGAGCTGTGGACCCCTGTGCGGGGGAGCAGGGAGGAGGGAACTGGGGCCCACAGCTCGTTAGTTCCAACCCTCTGCATCTACCATGCAGCGGGCCCCATTATCTCCATGGGCCCCGGTGTAGGCACCTGCTGCACCAATTGTAGTTCCGCCACTGGATGGAGCCCAAGATATTTCAATTTATGATGTTCTCACATAAAGTTAAAATATAGCCCAAGAAGTTTCTTCGTAGCGGGAGAATTAGTCAGATCAACGAGTTCTGTCTTACTTGTAATATTTTATAATATGATATAATGTGTTGGTTCGCTAAAGAGATTCAGCAATGAAGTAAGAGGGTTAGGTAGTGTTAGGAGGATGTCATCTGTATAGAGTGCAATTTTGTGAGCGCGATGAGATCAAAACCATAAGCAAAATTGTTCGCGCCTTGGGCAAAATGGAAAGCTGATGCCCGTTACCCCACAACTGTGACCAAATTAATATAAAATATTCATTATCCTGTGCCCCTCTTCAGTTTTGGGCCATGGCCGGCTGCCCCTCGCGCACAGCCCTAGTTGCGGCCCTGGATGAGTTCAGACAATTTGCTAAGATACTGGCATAGATTTTGAAGATGACAATTTATAGGGATGTTACTCTATAACTACCATGAGGCTGGGGCCTCCTCCTGGCTTCAGAATGGCTAATACATTGTTGTATTCATCCTGACTAACATGTAGGGTGTTTATTATTATAGCCTCATATTGTTACATTTTGTTCTTGTATCTTGTTTTATTGAAAATATTGAAAAGCTGTTATATCCCTCCACATGTTTTATTGTGGTGCAGCGTGCCATAGCAAATTCAGCTTCTGTTATCCCTCCAGATAAACCTCAAACATGGTCTAGTGCATTTTTGTGCCTCCAAGTAAGGTTTAGTGATGGAGAGCATCAGCATTGGGTATGCAAGCCTTGGAAAAGCTACTGATTTAGTGGCTGTATTCTGCCTAGAGCAGATTATAAGGAGTCCCATTAGCCAGTGATGTATAGATACCTGGGGGTAAATGTATCAAGCTGAGAGTTTTCCAGCGGGTTTGAAAAGTGGAGATGTTGCCTATTGCCTATCAGATTCTAGCTGTCATTTTGTAGAATGTACTAAATAAATGATAGCTAGGATCTGATTGGTTGTTCAAACCCACCAGAAAACTCTCAGCTTGATACATTTACCCCCTGGAGTGTAGGGCGATAATTCAGTTTATAAATACAGCCAATTGATAAAGGGGATTAATACCTAAGCACTTGACCATACCAGAGGTAATCTTAGATTGTGAAGAGAAATAGGGCCATGTGGTAGAGAAATCCGGGACAGTTAAAGGGACAAGCTCTGATTTAATACAATTTATCCTATATCCCAAGAAAGAGCTGAATGTGATATGGAAATCTTTTGATTTGAAATAAACAGGATAATGTTATCGGCAAACAGTACAATTCTGCTTTCCTGTGTCCCCACTTGGAAGTCTATGACTGTTGAAGGTTCCAGAGCTAATGCCCAATTTAGGAGTGACTTGGGACAACCTTGTCAGGTGTCTTTCTGAATCTCCAACAGCGGTTACAGATATACAATATACCGTGGGGTTCATTTAGAAATAAAGGAACATCTGGGTTTTTTTTGCAAGATACGCATTTCCTCCCTATGCCTAGCCACTCTGCCACCGTGCCTCATATACATAAAACACTTAAGAATTGTGAGACAGGAAAACTGATATGTAAATATTTGGGATGTGCACTAAGATTGTCTAAGCATGAATTCCTGTCTGTGGGTTTGCAGTAGAGAGAAGCAGGTATTTTGCCACTGTGTACCACAAACCAAAACAACCAACAGTGATTCCTGTGCAATAATAGGATGAAAAACAATATCTAGAAAAATATTACTGGAGAATGTCAGTAACTCATGCAGTTCCAGCAACATTCCATCATAAATATGTCATCAATATACCGCAGCCATCTAATCATATGTTCATAGTGCATTTTGGAAATGTAAATGAATTAGTTTTTTGGAACATTTTGGGTCAAATCATTACCCTTTGCAATATTTATATTTTGCTTGAAGTATAAATGATCATACTTAAATACATAGGAGTTTGAGATCTAGCACCATTTTGCCAGGACAGATACCCTAAATAGAAGTGAAAAGTAATCAGCCAATAAAGGAGAAGAAAATTATGAGCACTCCCGAAATACAAGATGGCGGCCACCAACACGGAGGAGCCCAACGGAGGAGACCAGCTCTGCGCAACAAACCCCGGTAAGAAAGCCACAAGTTCCGTCGCGTGACAGGCTCCTTGTTAAATACGTTTGCCCGGTATACATGCGTTTTTTAAAATAAACAACATACAATACGTTAGTTTTGGATGCCTTAATGAATCAGGTCCAAAATGTCTACACCGACAAGAACATAATAGATCAGGGGGTAAATGTATCAAGCTGAGAGTTTCCCGGCAGGTTTGAAAAGTGGAGATGTTGGCTATAGCAACCAATCAGATTCTAGCTGTCATTTTGTAGAATGTACTAAATAAATGATAGCTAGAATCTGATTGGTTTTTCAAACCTGCCGGAAAACTCTCAGCTTGATACATTTATCCCCAAATGTCTGAAAAATAGATAAATTAGACAAGAAGCCAAAAAAGAAAAAAACAGGTACGGTTCTGACAATTAGCTGTAGAAGCAAATATACACATTGAGAAAAAGGTTGTTTAATAGAGTTGATGCCAGAGACAAGCAGACAGTTCTCCCCTTGTGGATTTTGGGTAGCTCATAACTGACTGTCATTGAAGGCTACACAATTTTAAGCTATTTTGTTGTATCAGCAGATATTCAATGATTAGTGACACCCATGCCAACCAAGAAGTTTATCTCTTACTTAATGTCATTACTAGGGTCTTGTGCAATAGTGAGATAACACTGTATATCACATAACATGGACAGTGTATCATCATCATCATCACCATTTATTTATATAGCGCCACTGATTCCGCAGCGCTGTACAGAGAACTCACTCACATCCCCCATTGGAGCTTACAGTCTAAATTCCCTAACACACACACACACAGACAGATAGATAGAGGGAGACAGACTAGGGTCAATTTTTGATCGCAGCCAATTAACCTACTAGTATGTATTCAGTCAAAAATATTCCCGTACACATTTTATTTATTGAGTTTTTATCTTTCAAATTTAATAATCATTGATTTAAAATTTGTGATGTCTTGCTATGTTTTTGTTACAGTTTTTTAAATTGTTTAAAATCCTTCTTCCACATATATTGACCTTTGCCAATTTCCATGAACATCCTGTTATAAAACATCTTTTCAAACTGAGTGACATCACCATAGTGGGAAACATGAAATAATTGTATCGGCACATTCTAAAGCTGCAAATATTGGTGAGCTTTCAAAAGTGGATTGCAAGATATGTGTGGGAGTAAGATATAAAAGGTGACAGGGCAAAGCTTGAAAAGTCATGATATTAACTGTAAATTGCAATAGAATCACGAAGTTCTGCAGGGAAAATTTGCACTTAAACAAGAGTTACAGGAAGATTTGGCAGTGAAATGGGGAACAAGGATAGGATGTGGGCTAGGTGGGCGTAAGAGGGAAATGGTACACAACACGATACACAGTTTGAAGGATAGAACTGGTCAGGTCAGACATAATAAAGATAACATATGTCTTAAATACGTAATGTTTGTGCTCCCTTAAGTTGTCAGTAAAATGAGATTCACGCAACAAATTATTTCTATTTGTAACTCATTGGAAGTAACAATATTTGGCATACAGGAGGCTCAAGTGAGCTGAAAGAAAAGCCATTAACCATAATGTAATATTTGTCATTATGAGGCAGATTCAATTCCCTGCGTTGCTCCGAATAACGATGGGGCCGCGGGACAATTTTTAGAACATCTTTGCTGATTTTATCTCGCAGTCCATAGAGCTGCGAGATCAAATACGCTGAGATTTTGGAGTAGTAATGGTAATTATGCGCACCCGCGTTATTTTACGGAACAACACGTGGAAGTGAATCTGCCCCTAAGTATTCTGTTTTATATTATAAATTTCGACTTCACTATCTATCTATCTATCTATCTATCTAATATCTGACTATCTTACATCTATCTCCTATCTATATCTCTATCTATCTATCTCTATCTATCTATCTCTCATATCTATCTATCTGTCTATCTATCTATACATCTAATATCTATCTATCTAATATCTGACTATCTCACATCTATCTCCTATCTATCTCTCTATCTATCTATCTGACTATCTCACATCTATCTCCAATCTATCTATCTATCTATCTATCCACCTTTTATCTATCTATCTATCTATCTATCTATCTATCTATCTATCTATCTATCTATCGTATTAATGATGGTATATTCCTTTTTTATGATTATTATTATTCATCTATTTAAACTATTATTATACAAATATTTATTTCATAGCGATTGTAATATTTCTGCACTAATTATTTTTTATCTTTTCTATTATTGATAACTAATAAAATCTTTAAAAGAAACACTAGGGGATAAATGTATTAACTAACGATTCTAGCACATCGGCGATATTCATCAACTTTGCTGGTATAATTTAAAACAGCAATGTGTTTAAAAGCAAGTTTTGCCTTTAAACACATTGCCGTTTTAAATTATGCTGGCAGAGCATAATTGATGCTAAAATTATGCTGTCCCAAAACTATTGAACACTGACACGTGGGGTCCCAGGACCACCACTGCCCTAGAGCCCTAATTAGTTTAATGCGGGTATATCAGTGTTTAGCTGTTGGACCTATAAAGAATAAGGATGTTTTCACAGGTAACCAGCAGCCCAAGGCTATAATGGAGCTTGTGTATTCCAATGAACCTGGGGAGTTACCATTGCCGCACATTGCCATATTTTGGTGTATTTTGTCTAGTGTGTATCTATCGTTAGATCTAAGAGCAGAAGATGGACTTGTGTTTTTGTTATGTGATACCAGTGAACAAGAAGGAGATTTTGATAATGCTTGTGCTGTGCTCAAAATTATTGTCCATTGTTCCTGATGGAAAATATCAGAGGGCTTAAATAATCATCTTTAAATAGGATATGAGTTTTTGGTTAGGGCTAGTTAGTCTGGGCTACCCAGGTGGGGAAAACATAATTTATTAAAATTATGGCCCTGACTAACGCAAGCAAAGTACTGGCATCATGGTTGGTACACTTGAGAGAAGGTCCAGCGGACGTGCTTGCAAAAGTTATCTGGATTTTCCTTGATTTTACAAAACTAACCAGTGGTACGTAAGGAGCCTTTCACACAACTTATCGTAACAGTGAAAGGTTTTCTTTAATAAGAATCTTTGGCTTTTACGTGTTAAGTGTCTCATAGTTAAACAGGTCACAATAAAGTAGCCTGCAACATCAACCCTAAAACTGAAAACTGCCTTGAAAGTGAACAAAATAATTACACATTGTGGGTCTTCTATTTTGTATTGGCGAACCAGAGTACCGGCTACCTGCTTGGAACCAGTGAGATCACTGCTTTATTGCTTGGTGCTGGTTATGGTTTTTAGAGGAAAGCTAAGCTCCTTTTTAAAAAATTTATTATTGTTTAAACACTTTATTTTTCGTGTTTAGATTTTTATAGACAGCAATTGACAATCCAGATACAAACAATTGTAAAAAAAACATAGGCAAATTAGTAAAATATCTGAGTTAATACATATAACAATATTGACCACATTGACCATCAGTTGGACGTTTATAATACATGTTTTAGCTAAGTGAGTGCGAACTGGGAGGATAAGGAGGTGTGGAGAAGAATATAGGACCTGAAGCTGAAACTACTATGGTCTATAGCAATGCCAATCACTGGTGTGCATGTGATCAGCTTCTATAATTATTTAGACTTACATTAAGTAATACTGACTGAGCCATTACATAAGTAGGTCTGAGTGTCCGTCTGAAAGGTCATTCTAAGAGGTTGGCCTGTTGTGAAGGTACCATAGGCCTCATGTTTGCATCAACTTCTGAGACTTGTTTTCTAAATGAGCTGTGATTTGTTCCACTGTCGTTAAATGCCATATCTTATTATAGACTAGATGTACAGAGGAGGCGTTTGCTGGAACTAGCTATCAAGCATCTGGCCGCATTATGGATTTGGAAAGCTAATTCATCAGCATGTTATCTAACCCCCTATAGGAAAGTCCAGGAGAGAAGGAGACCACAGGTTTTTGGCAATAGGGACTTTAGTTATGTTGCTCAGAAGATCAATGATATTGTCCCAGAACGTAGATATTTTATGCTAAAACCACCATACATAAAGGAATGAGCCTGTCTTCCCATAGCCTCTCAAACATTGTGAGGAAGCAGAATCATAGATCCTATGCCAACAAGTGGGCACCAGGTACCTGCTGTAATATATTTTGCGTTCTCTTTAACAAGAGTGGAAATCAAAGACTTGGAAACCCTTTCCCTTATCGTGGACCAGGAAAACTCCTCTGATGGTCAACCCAGGTCTGCCTCCCAATTTGGCTCGTGTTTCGAAGTAGCTGACTGCTTTGTGACTAGAAATAAAGATGATTTAAATTATCAGGGGTCTGGTATCATCTTGTTTTGAGAGGGAACTAATGATGAGCCTCATTTGTAGATATCCAAAGGGTCTCACCACCTGGAAATGAAATCATTCTCCATAACCTTTGTTATCAGGAGAGGACGGATGTTTTGAGTTGCCTGGGAGGAAACTCTGGGTTGTTCCCTATTGGGGCGAGAGGTGAAGGGGGGGAGATTTTTAGATGGAGGCTGCAGCAATTCTAGAACTTACAAGAAAATTGGATAACTGGGTGGTTATTTTTTAAGGTTGCCATTGATCGAAGCTAGAAGTAGTTTCTATTTCTATTCACATTCGGGTATGTCTAGGGGTATGCCTGGCTTAGATGTGAGGCCAGGTAATAAAACTTGACTTCTAGGAAGCCTCTCTCCCCATTGGAAGTTGCGCACCTTACGTTTTGAAAACTTGACCTCAGAAGTGTGTTCTTCTAGATGAACTATACAAACCATCTGTGCAGCTTAGTAAGTATAGATCCGGGCACCGTGATTGGCAAGGTTTGGGATAGGCAGAGCAATCTTGGCAGCAAGTTCATTTTAAGTACCATAATTCTACACAACCAGAATATGAACAAGTCCACTTTTATGGAAATAATGAAAATGGGGAAGTTCTCCTTGTAAAGAATCATACATATGAGTGATATACACCCCTAAAATACCTTATCTTGTTGAATTTCCAGGAAAAAATATAATTGTCTAATGGTAGTTGGAGGATTGAGGGCTGCCTGTGGAAGGGAAGGTCTTTTCTTTCAAAATAGTAAATCTTACAGCCCAATATGGCCCTGTGTGGAGGAAGAATGTTTTATAGCTATGACAATGATATGTGAGAAGAAGCTAATGTAAGGAGGACAGCATTCGGAAACAACCATTTTTTGAAATCCTCCAAGTCAAGAATTGGATCACATGTCGGACTAAGGAAGAACTATATCATAGATAAATAGAGACATAATATTTTGCCCTAGCTCAGCACTCAGGAATATCATGTCCAACCTTGTATGAACGTCATGTAGGGGAAAGTAAACCCCTAGCAGAAAGTTCTCCCGGCAATAAATGTTGAGTGAGAAGAAACAATAGAGCTTTAGCATCTTCAGAGGCTAATTGTAGAAATTTTGGCAGTGGATTGGACTTGTCCAGCTGATTATCTATTGTTACATTGTAATCACCCGCCAAGACACTCTGATACCTCTATGTTGTCCTACAATTTCAGTGAAAGAACCTGGCTTGGCTGATATTCAGAGAATATATGGAATATTGTTTAATGCACCTGCCAGGATCCTGGTTAATGTTAGCTGGTGTTAGGGTTAGGTATTTAACTAATGGCTGCATCCTTTTTTTGTATGTGGGTTCGCATGCATTGTAGGTGTTAGGGAAGTGTTTAGATTTAAGTTCAGGATTGTGAAACCAGCAAAATGAGTCTCTTAGGGGAATATTATATCACCTCTCAGTTGTTTCAGAGTTTGGAATGTTGATCTCGTCTGGGGACAATGAAAGAAACGGCAGTCATCATTATCGACGTATTCCTGGGGCATTCAAATCTCATATCAACTGCATATTGGACATACTTCAGCATCTGTGTAATTAAAAATACAGTTATAAAAATGTATTTTTGCTTGTATGTTCAACTCTAAAAGAGGCCCATTGTTCAGAGATGTCCAACTGATAATCATACCACTATTCACTGGAAAGTCCCAGCTGTAATACAAGGGGTAGAAATACAAATATGCACTATCATCATCATCATCACCATTTATTTATATGGCGCCACTGATTCCGCAGCGCTGTACAGAGAACTCACATCAGTCCCTGCCCTATTGGGGCTTAGTCTAAATTCCCTAACACACACACAGACACAGAGAGAGACTGGGGTCAATTTTGATAGCGGCAAATTAACCTACCAGTATGTTTTTTGGAGTGTGGGAGGAAACCGGAGCACCCGGAGGAAACCCACGCAAACACGGGGAGAACATACAAACTCCTCACAGATAAGGTCATGGTCGGGAATTGAACTCATGACCCCATTACTGTGAGGCAGAAGTGCTAACCACTAAGCCACCATCCTGCCCCCTATGGGGACTCTTGTCATGGGTCACACCGGGTGGGTGTCTTTAAACGACTGGGCCTGCATCGATGTTTATGTTAAACTATTGCAAACATTTTCGGTTAAGCTATTTTTACATAACCCGCTTTTGTGCTTATTTCTCTGTCCTGGTATAATTGTCCATCTAGGGGAAGGTGTCATCTACCCTGCAGGGGGCGGTTATTCTCCAAATTATATTTAAGCCCACTCTCCCTTGTAGTGGCCGGACAGCACTCTTGGTCACCACACCATCCGTCACACATGGCACTCTCCGAGTGTGACTATATAAGGGATACAATCATTGGACTGTATAAGATAATGGAACATAACAATCATGAATGATTCCAGGTAAGAGCTTCTGATTTCCACGCCTTGTAGAAATGTTGCATTGAAGCCAGTTAGATGATGCCCAGAGGTCAGAAAGATATACTGCCACGTGCAATGAAATTACTTGTTTCCACGTCCTTGGTCCTGGCACTGGGTCTCTACTTAGAAATGGATCCAGACCACTTCCTTTTATCCCATCCTGTAGTCATAAACTGCGGCCACACATCGGCATCCCATCTGCTGACGTCAGCAGGCAACGGATTTAACAGTACGGTCAGTAACAATTACTGTTCATGAGCAACAGGTATTTGTGCTACTTTATACTGCTGTCAATGGGCCTGATTCCAGGGGCACATGCAGGATTTTTAAGGGGGGGTTTCCTTCCCCACCCAAAAAAAAACAAAAAACGAGAGAGCTGCTGCGCATGCGCCCATTCGGCAGCACTGTACTATACAGCAGCCGCGGCGCTGTCAAAGAAGCGTCCGTGGCTGCTATATTGTACAGTGCCGCTGTGTAGGGGCACTTCTTTAGCGGAGGGGAGGGGTTTCTGGAGAACCCCCCCCCTGTGTGCGCCCCTGTGATTCATTAAGGAAAGTTAAGCAAAAGTAAGCAAGTAAGGCAAAACATGCTGTATGTGGGGGGGGGATTTAAAATGTGATGGCAGATTTATAGCTGGGGTAGGGCATGTCTTAGATCAACTTTAAATTTCAGTACAGATAAGCTATCAAGTATTTGTGTGTTACATGAAAAACAGACAGTATTTTCCTGAAGTGCACAATAATAAACTAATTTGCACCCCTTGCATTGCAACATAGTTTTATCCAGAAAACTTGAGTAAGAAAACTTACTTACTTTTGCTTAACTCTCCTTAATGAATCAGGCCCCATGTGGTTATCCAATTAACCAATGCTGACCTGGATTAATTATGACCATGTCTGATGTCTGTTTGCTGTTCTAATTAATCAACACCAACCCAGCCTGTTTTTGACCATCCACGGCTTCCTATCACAATGAGCTTCGGGTTGTATTTAGACCTGGAACTTGTGCTAACCATCCTGACTCCTTGGCCTGTTCCCGACTACGTCTGCATTTCAGTCATTGTCACCTGTTTTGTGCATGGTCAGCTGCTGCCTAGTGGGCTTAACCCGGGGGTCTCACCTTTTGGCGTCTAACAGTGAAGCCTATTACCTCCTTGTGGGGTCCCTGGTGATAACCGCTTACACATTAGACTCTGCTACTTAGGGGAGCCAGCGTCATCCGCTGAAAGCACAGTGGGAGTTTTAGGATTTTATTGATACAATATAGAAAAAAAATATGTGTTTTTAAAACTTCTACATAGACAACAAGCGCTGTGTAATATATTATTTAAAGCATTCATAGATAGCTGCGTTTCTAACATATCACATAAAAGGATCATTTGAATCGGCACAAGACCTTAACCTGTATTGATTTCCATGCAGCTACATTAAGTAATTAATATTTAATGCATGCCATTATGAAAGCAGGTAATGTATAGAGGTGATTCATCAGAATATTAATTATTTTTGTGATATAAGACCGATACATAAACTTTCTGCTATTTGTCCTCTAAACATCACCCACCAATAGTTTATGATCTCCCAGACGATGTTGTAATGTGTTACATAATTAAAACTAGTTTCTATTACTCTCTATCATAAATAATCCCTCTTCACATCATGTGGGCATTGAAGGATTGAGGAACTTGCTCCTGAGTCATACAATATTATTGGATATACCCTCATGTTCGGACTTGGGAATCCTACAAATAAAGTGGTATTAGGGGGACAAAATACAGATCAATTAAATAGTAGAGGCTCAAGGAACAAAATTCAATACTAAGTAGTGTAGGATTACAAATGTATCAAGCATTTTCTTGGCTGGATAGAATGTTTGAAAATCCATTACTCTTGAAAGTAGAACGTAAGACAGATAATGTAAAAACTGAAAATCAAACTGTAAAATACCAGGTGAGAAATATTTGAAATGATAATTTATATAGTGGCACATGTTTGGCAATTTCAACCTTTGCTGCCAAGGAGCTGCCTTTATGATAATGCCTTTCAAAGCGGGCAGCATTGTATGGGACTTATGTCAGAACTGAGCGACTACCGCGCAGACTTCTGTGACCAACAAGGATCAGGACATACATGGTCATACATTCCCCAACTTGGTGGCCACATCAATACTCAACTGAATCAAATATTTAGTATTACTTACATTTTTTTTTTTACATTGAAATAATATTTAGTTCACAACCCACTTTTAAAGATAGATTTACTAAAGCAGGCCTGGCCAAACTGTGGCTATCCAGATGTTGTGAAACTACAAGTCCCAGCATACCTTGCCAGCTATCTGTTGGCTATCTCCTGGCAAAGCATGCTGGGGCTTGTAGTCTCACAGCAGCTGGAAAGCCACAGGTTGGCCAGGCCTGTGCTAAAGGGTGGGCTGAAAATAGCCACACATTGAATGCAGTTTTCAGTCCCAGAGACATATTATCACTTGTAGTGCCGCAAATGTACACTACAAGGGTTGGCCCCCTAATAAATTAAATAACTCGATGTGACCCCTTTCTAGATATAATAAATATGTGTTGCCCTGTTATATATATATTCTGATGACTTACACATGACAACTTCTTGCTAGTACTTTGCTTTTCTAATTGTCAGGATGGCAAAGTAGTTCACAACACACTTTTTTGTAAAACTGATGCTAAGTAAACAGAGACCAACTCCCTAGTCAACGGCCAACTTGTTTAGCATCGGCCACACATAATGAACAATTCAGGCTTAAATACTTTACACTCCTACCCCAGCACTAGATTGATGAACAGGTGACACTCCCACCTGGTCGTTATAGAGGAGTTTTCTTCAGGTGCTCTGCTTGATTAATCACACTGAAGACACGCCCTGTCAGCTGCTGTTAGCTATGGATGAAAATGCATCTAAACCACTTAAAAATATGTAAGATAACACACTCTGTACTATTATTTTGTCACACATATGTCCTCCACCTGTGTATCCTTAAACTAGGTGCATTGCTGTCAGGCGCGGGCTGGGAGAGGGATGGCCCCGGGGCACACAGACGGCCACATCACATGACACGGGATGCGGCCGCCTGTGCGCTGACGCGGCCGGCCTACCCCCCGACCCTAATAGCGGTCTGACAGAGCAGCCCGGGGGGGCGCTGCCCCCCTGCCTCCCGGGCCAGCCCGCCCCTGACTGCTGTACATATATGTAACTCTGTATGCAGCCATGCCTTGCAGACTATCAGTTGAATACCTAATTTTTCTCCCAGAGGCATGTGGGAAACCATTCCCTTTGTCACAATATATAAAGATTACAATTGCTCCCTTTATATGAATGAAGAATTAATAGTGTCCCCTATATATATATATATATATATATATATATATATATATATATATATATATATATATATATATATAAATAATCATTATTATAGCCACTTTAAAAATTCTAATAAAGGTAGCCCCATATTTTGTCAACATATATACAAACATCTCTATAAATCAACAAAAAAAAACAAGCCCCTATGTGAAATTAGAGAAGAAGGGAACTAAATTACTGTTATAGTAAGGAATGAAAGCCCAACACTTGCTGGCAGATTATATAATACAATCAATAGATAGATATAGAATTCTACTCTAAGGTTCTTATATGAAAATTATAGAACGGAATTACTTAATGTTGCCTAATAGGATTTGGTGTTCAGGCCTATAATGTTTCAATTATTGATTGGCAACCTCAGTGCAAGAAGATAGGATAGTAAAAGCAAAATAAAATATGATAAAATAAATTATCAACAGTGCTAAGACATCAGATCATGTGACATAATACTAGACAATTATGTCCAAGAGTTAGGGTGACCAAGCTTACCGCATGCAGTTAATATGAAGTTGTAGGCACAAATACCAAAACATACAGGCCCTGATTCATTAAGGATCTTAACTTGAGAAACTTCTTATTTCAGTCTCCTGGACAGAACCATGTTACAATGCAAGGGGTGCAAATTAGTATTTTGTTTTGCACATAAGGTAAATACTGACTGTTTTTTCATGTAGCACACAAATATCAACTTTAAATTTCAGTGTACAAATAAGCCATCAAGTATTTGTGTGCTACATGAAAAAACAGTCAGTATTTAACTTATGTGCAAAACAAAATACTAATTTGCACCCCTTGCATTGTAACATGGTTTTGTCCAGGAGACTGAAATAAGAAGTTTCTCAAGTTAAGATCCTTAATGAATCAGGCCCACAGAGATGCACATATTCAAAAACATTGGAAAGCTCCAGCAAAACATCTTATAAATACCGTGCAAGTTCCAAGAAGGAAGTCACCACTTATAATTTCAGACGGTCTAGCCTGATGTGTTGATTCTGAAGTGGGTATGGTGTTCTGGTGTAATCCAAGATGGTGGGACAGGCTCTGTTGTTTTAAACATAGCCAGTTATTTGCCGGTAACTTTGTGTTTCCTCTCAGACTTCATTTTTATGAGGTGATTCGGCTGTGGGTTGTGAGACTTTGTTGGTCCCTTACTGAATGACCACAGCTCAGACACACAATACAAGATATAAAGGCACAGTTACCAGCCAAAAACTAGTCGGTTCAATTACAGCGAGACATGTTCTACCGTCTTGGCCTAAAACACCCGTTTTATGCATCACCACATCTTCACGGCCGCAACGGTACTTGACATGTTGGCACTATTTTACTGGGTCATGAGTTCGATTCCGACCAGGCCCAATCTGTGTATGTGTTTTATGGATGTGGGCCTATGATTTGTTAGGGGCGGTACTTTTTTTTTTGCATGCAAGAGTAAGGTTTTAAGGTAGGATGTGTTTGCCAGGTCTTGCCCAAGAGCATAGAGGGGAGAGTCTGGGAAACTAGGAAGTTATATAAACTAAATCCCAGGTGGCTTATTTTTCTTGTCCCTCCCATTCTCTGTTTAATGCGTGCAGTCCTTGGGTTGTGTATTAACATGTTTTTGTTCTTCAGAAGGGTCTCGGTGTGGTGGGGAAGCAGCCAATCAGCAGACATAGATAACGCATTGTTTGGCAGTGGGGCACTCTCCCTCAAAAATGGAGGCTTCCAATCTGGGGGCGATATGGAGCACCATCTGTGCTGCAGGTTGAAGCTGCGGAGCCAAAGAGGAAGGGGGGAATTCACAGCCTAGATGCATCAGGGGTATTCGGTCACCCCATTTTGGTGTTAGTAATGGCTGATAGCCGATAGGACTATGCTTTCTTTGCCACCACTAAATTGATTTAATTCAATAAATTTGCGACTTTCTCCGTCTCCCCTCCATTTCGGACTACAAGTTGCACTATGTGGAAGTGGAAGTGCACAGAGGGGAACCGACATGTGATCAGGTCCCCTCTGATTATTACAGGGATGAAGGATCAGCAACAGGTAAGTGGGTATGGAGGGAGAATTTAATATAATTGGAAAAAAACTGATGTTTTGGGGGTTAAGCATGATGATTGGGAGTTAATTATGAGGGCAAGGGAGATCCTAATGGGGTACTTTGATAAGGCAAGGGAGGTAATGATTAAGGGGGTAATAAATATAAATGGGATTAATTAATGATGATGGGGTTAATTAATTATAGGGATGAGGGAGTTAATGATTATAAAGGGGAGAGGGGTAAGGATGGTATTGGTGTAATGTGTGGGGTGAGGGCTGGGGGTGGTATTGGTGTAATGTGCGGGGAGAGGGCTGGGGGTGGTATTGGTTTAATGTGTCAGGGTGGTATTGGTGTGATGTGTGGGGAGGAGACTGGGGGTGGTATTGGTGTGATGTGTGAGGGTGGTATTAGTGTGATGTGTGGGGGTGGTATTGGTGTGATGTGTAGGAGATGGGTGGGGGTGGTATTGGTGTGATGTGTGGGAGAGGGCTGGGGGTGGTATTGGTGTGATGTGTAGGAGATGAGTGGGACTGTTGCCCACTGATTGTCACAAGTTTGATTTGTTTTGCTTTGTTTCGAAAGCTAACATTTGGAACCCCCCCTCAAGAAATCCTGAGTTTCCCCTGGGACAGCCATCTACATCAGTGCACCTGTACTGCATCCTAACCTGCCACCCAGCAGGAGGTAAGTTGTTAATTTTATTTTCAAAAGTCAAGCATGTGAGGGTGTGGGTATTGGGGGTTGGGGGTGGGGGAGGTTTATGCGATAGGTTGAAGCTTTGCCCAGGGCACCAAGAATCCTTGCACCGGCCCTGGGTGGAGGTGTTGAAGACATCAACTTTTAGACATGCACTGTAGTAGCTCTGAAAATATGAAATGGTCTACAGATTAGAGAAGGGAACCTGGAGAAAATCACTGTTCTCTGAAGCTCTCTCTTTGCCTCTGGCCTAGGTGTCACCTACGATGAATTTGGCAAATGCCTCTGCTGCCACCTATAAGCATGGGCCCTATTTACCTATATTACAATAACCATTGAGACACTATACCAGTGATGAGCAAACTGGTACACTTCAAGGGCACTAACCTTCAAAAGGCCTGAACTTCGCCCTTAATAGCAGCAATAAGTTAAAGCAATAAATGTAATTGAAATAAAGACATACAGTAATGATTTACAAATTCACTATAAAGTGCTCTGCTGATGTCATCTCTCCTCAGTCACTTACCACACAATGCCTCACATAGACTCACATCTACTCCTGCCCCTTAAACATGATCCCACAGATGATGACCATGTGGTGCTGACTACACTGCACTCCTCCTAGTTCTCTGAAGTCGCTTAGATGTCCTGTGAGGGGCGGTCACATAATTCAGTAGTGGCTGCTCCCACCCCATAGGGTATGGGACACTGAGCTGCACCCATAGCCCGAGATTGTACTTTTTAAATAGCAGCCAGCACAGGGGCATAAAACTGGAAAGACCTAGTGGCCTGTCAATGCACTATACCATCACTATACAACATTATATGGTGACTACTATACAGTGTAGACCCAAATTTCTGGTTCAGTTACATAGTATAGGGTGTAGATCCCCATTGTCCGATGACTAGTATACAAAGCAGACTCTGTACTCACGTGGCTAGCATGCAGTGTAGACACCATTCTCTGGTTACTAATACAGCCCCCAATTTATAGTTACTAGTAACTAATATAGAACCAAATTTCTGGTAGTTCGTGTACCAGAGATACCTGGTTGCTACTATACAATGTAGATTTCCATTTTCTAATAGCTCATTTACATTACAGACTTCACATTTTGTGTGACTAGTGTATGGTAAAGAGACTCATTCTCTGGTGGCTAGTAAACAGTAAAGACCACCGTCCTCTAGTGGCTAGTCTACAGGGCAGACCCCATTGTCAGGTGGTTTGAATACAATTCAGTTCCATCATTTACTGGTAGATAGAATATAGCGCAGACCTTCCTTCTGTTATGGAAGATGCATATTCTTTGGTGGAGAGTGTGCTCAGTTCCCCTGTGGTGCTTTACTCAGGTGTTGGAGATGATATCAGCTTTTGATATTATTGGCTGATGTTGCTGCTCCATTTTCTTTCCTGCACTAAACTCTGTTAGCCAACCAGAGCAGAGACGGAACTGCCAGTAGTGCGGCCGGTGCACGGCTCTGGAGCCTATGCCGCCACCGTCAGAGTCCATTAAATAAAAAATACATAAATAACAATTATACTTACCAATCCGCTCCCTTCTCACTGCATGTCGGAGTGACATCATCATGCCCGGCATTTTCAGTGAAAAGCAGCACAGAGAGGAGCCACGAGCATGAAGAAAGAAGACAGAAGAGAGAAGAGAAAGAGAAGAAAGAAGGCCAAGTAAAAGGTAAGTAAAGGAACAGAGGCAGTCGGCACAGTGTGATAAAAGAGAAACTGTGATGGAGGGCAAAGTGTGATGGTGAAGGTGGCCAGGGGGTACAGTGTGATACAAAAGGTGGTCAGGGGGCACAATGTGATGGTGAAAGGGCACAGTGTAATACAGAAGGGCACAGTGTGATACAGAAGGAGGTCAGGGGGCAGAGAGGGATACAGAATGGGCACAGTGTGATACAGAAGGAGGTCACGGGGCACAGTGTGATACAGAAGGGGGTCAGAGAGGACAGAGTGATACAGAAAGGGCACAGTGTGATACAGAAGGGGGTCAGAGAGGACAGAGTGATACAGAAGGGGCACAGTGTGATACAGAAGAGGGTCAGAGAGGACAGAGTGATAGAGAAAGGGCACAGTGTGATACAGAAGGGGCACAGTGTGATACAGAAGGGGCACAGAGTGATATTAAGAATGGGCGCAGTGTGATGGCGAAGTGGGGCACAGTGTGATACAGAAAGGGCACAGAGTGATATAGAAGGGGCACAGTGTGATACAGAAGGGGCACAGTGTGATACAGAAAGGGCACAGAGTGATACAGAAGGGGCACAGTGTAATGGTGAAGGGGGGCACATTGTGATACAGAAATGGCACAGTGTGATACAGAAAGGGCACATTGTGATTAAGAAGGGGGTCAGGGAGGACAGAGTGATACAGAAAGGACACAGTTTGATGGTGAAGGGGGGCACAGTGCGATACAGAAGGGGCACAGAGTGATACAGAAGGGGCACGGTGTGATGTGAAGGGGGGCACGGTGTGATGCAGAAAGGGCACAGAGTGATACAGAAGGGGCACAGTGTGATACAGAAGGGGGTCAGAGAGGACAGAGTGATACAGAAGGGGCACAGTGTGATGGTGAAGGGGGGCACAGTGTGATACAGAAAGGGCACAGAGTGATACAGAAGGGACACAGTGTGATACAGAAGGGGGTCAGGGAGGACACAGTGATACAGAAGGGGCACAGTGTGATACAGAAGGGGGTCAGGGAGGACACAGTGATACAGAAGGGGCACAGTGTGATTGTGAAGGTGGGCACAGTGTGATACTGAAGGGGCACAGTGTGATGGTGAAGGGGGGCACAGTGTGATACAGAACGGGGTCAGAGTGATAGAGAAAGGGCACAGAGTGATACAAAGGGCACAGTGTGATACAGAAGGGGCACAGTGTGATACAGAAAGGGCACAGAGTGATACAAAGGGGAGGGGCACAAAGCAAATTTTTGCACCTGGGCCCACAACTCGCTAGTTCTGCCTCTGAGCCGGAGTGATAGAGACAGCACTGCCAAGATCTAATAAAAGAACCAAATGCTGCAATCACAAAAAGCAGTTAAAAGCCGGCGGAGGGGTGAAAGGAAAAAGGCATCTTGAGGCAGCAAGACGTCAGGGGCGGGCAGCGCCCCCCCCCCCCCCCCCCCCCGGGCCGCTCGGTCAGACCGCTACTCGGGCCGTGGGGGGGTAGGCCGGCCGCCCCCCCCCCGGATGCAAAATTCAACACTTTCCCCCATCCCCTGTCATGTGATGCGGCCGCCTGTGTGCCCCCCAGGCTGTGATGCGGCCGCCTGTGTGCCCCCCAGGCTTCCCTCTCCCAGCCCGCGCCTGCAAGACGTAAACATATAAACAGCGGAGACGATTGTGCCCAAACCAGCTCCCACTCCTTGGAAAATCCTGCTCAGAACAGAGATATGTGTAGACAACAAGCAGTGATAGTGAATACAAGGAAGATGGGGAGGGCAGGGGGGGCTTTCCCAGACTCCCTAAATACAGTTTTTGATTATTTTTTTAATTACGAATCTATAGAAGCTGACAGTGACTGTTATCAGTTATTATTAGATCCAGATTACACATGGTCTCATGGTGCTGAGCTACAAAGACGACAATGGAAACCACAAGAAAAACCTATGTTCTATTCATACAGGAACGTGAAATAATGCACAACTCACCAAAAACCAGACAAGCTGCAAATCAAGTGATATTAGTTGGCCCATGGCCTCCATTGTGTCGCAGACCCTGTACACAACACCTAAAACGAAAACTTTTAGATGGAAGATAACAGCGCTAAAACTGTTATTAACCTCTTCATTAACAGAATATATTGAAACACTGTAATAAACTGAACCTAACAAGTTTAAACTAAACTAAAACATCAACAAGCATTCCGTCAATAGAGACTTAGAGTAAAGTTTTTATTAAACTCCAGTTTCTTGGCAGTGGTGTGCTCCAGGATTTAATACAGCATGCACGGAAATGATCAGACACAACAGAATAAGCAGTAAGTCTTCCACTTCCCTGAAACAGTTGCTATTTCCTGATACTTGGTGATTCTCCTTTGTTGATGACACATACAGTACATAATAGTAAAATATTTCACTTCTCATCAGCCGTAAGGCTAATAAATGTTATTGGCTGCTGTTGATTGATTTCGATTTGAACCCGTAACCCATTTGATGGTTAAACTGTTCACGGCAGAGCATTAATCTTGCATGGGGCAGAGTATGATCCGGGCTCTCAGCAATCACACCATGCTCTCGCTCCCTGACATCAGGGTCTGCTGAGCTACCATTGGTCGGCTACACTGACAGCACATCCTAAGGGACTTATCAATTTTCCTCTCAGGTGCTGCAGATTCAGTTTACAAACAATCACATGCCTCGTGCAGGGCGATGACTTACAAATTTACTATAAAGTGAACTGCTGATGTCATCTCTCCTCAGTCACATGAGCAGTATCGAAAAAAAATAATCTCCAGTTACTGTACGAAGCAGATGTTCAGCTAAAAGCCTGCATTAAATTATCTTTAATTAGTGATAATGCCTTCGCTCAACCTAATCTCAAATCAATGCTAGAGTTTCTTAACTCCTTCATTACCGGTGGAACAGGAAGAAAGTTTGATCAGCAAGTGAAAAGTTTTGCAAGTGCATTAAGGCTTTTATAAAACAGACGCTTAATAAATAGAATGTTCACATATGGAGGCATTTAAAATATATGCAGTTTAGAAAGTCATATTTGAGGTTAATTTAACAGTCTATCCAGATCCCTGATAAAAAAAAATAATCTTGCCAGTTAATGAATTATTAGTCCAGACAAAGTATTACCAAATATTGCTATACTCTTTTAGAGCTATTACTTGTAAATGGAATTGGGAAGGGATATCTAACATCAGAATTGTTGTCTATGATAGGCCCACATTAAGTTAGATATTGTCTTATGTAAAACTATAACAATTCCACAACATCAGTCTGTTGTCCAGCCGGATACCATGACCCAGTGCACACGGAGCAAGAACCTGTGTGTTATCCGAAACACTGGCCAACAGCGAGCTCTGGTTAGCGCCACTACAATCAATATATCTAGCCAATTATTTCTTGGGGCACTTTACAGACTATAAATATCATTATCATAACCCAACACTTATCTTTTTTAAAGCCAGCATTATGATATCCTAGCCATCCCATGTCAGACATTACTTCTGGGTATAGCTAGGGTACAGGTAGGGCTGGTACAAGATCTGGAGGATGGGTCTGGATGCCCCCTCACACACTCAGGATCGGCGCCCCCAAACCCCATTGATTCTTACCTTAGCAGGCAGGAGGTGGACACAGCATCCTCGGCCCCTCAGACTGTGAGTATGGCACTGGGCTGTGACATTGTACCCGAGTGCCCCACTCCAAGCGTAACACTAAAATGGAGGTGCAGCCGCTTCACATGTAAGAAGCTGCTGGTTGCTTCTCCTTCATGTCAGTGGCTGGCACTTCATAGGGGCATTAAAATCACTGTATGAGTGACATTATGTTATTTATACCGCTTTCATACTGCCGCCCCGGCAATATCCTGGGTATATGAATCCGGGATATTGCCGGGGGACAGAGGCTCCCACGGAGAGAAATTCCCGCCTAGACCCGGGTCTCTATGGCAACATCACAAGAGGAGCTCTGATTGGCTCCTCTTGTGATGTGTTGGTTTTTTTTTTCAACTTTATAATTGTGTTTGGTGAGACCCAGGTTGAAAAACTTGTGTCTCACCATTCATAGTGCAGGCGACCCGGGTCGGACCCAGGAATTACGCCACCAAAAATCCCGGGTCTGAATTAGACCCGACACCATTCATACTGCTCCTCGACCCGGGTCGTCTGGTCTTGCCCCGGCAAAGACCCGGGTTTTAGGTGCAGAATGAATGGGGTATTATTCAGTGTTTTAGGTGTCTCCTCCAGGTAGCCCCGGCCCTGCTGATAGGACAGAAGAACCTGCCCTTAATAATTAAAAATGCACAATCCTCCCATACCCCTAGTATTTTGTTCTTCTGTTTATTTTAGGTTACAACAGATTTACTGGCCATATTGGCATTTAACAGGTCTGGTCCAGAGGGCCTCTTTCGGGCAGGTCAGACAGCTGGCAATAGCCACTGCAAAGGACTGCCGAAAGGGAAAGGCTGTACTGGTCATCTGTTACAGTGTAGGCCAAGGCAGAGGTGAGTTACGGTGGTGGCCGGCAACAAAAGGAGTTTGTAGTTGAAGTTTTGCAACCAGCTGTCTGGCTGTGACCAGTCACTCCTTCACAGACCTCATGTCAGTGGAGAAACAGCCTTTATTATTTTATTTTCAGTTCTGTTTGTGCTATGTAATTTTTTGTGATCTTTTGTTTACTTAGGTGACCTATGTCTACCTTGTTTGTACTAGCGTCATGTAGGGCGCTGCAGAACTTAGTGACGCCCTTGGATAGTCAGTTATAATTATAATAAAAATAATAATAATAATAGTACAAGCAATACTTGTCACATTCCGTGAGAAGTGCAGTCACATCGTGGGCCGTGGTACTCGGTATTTCTTCAGAGACATCCTTAACATTCTTTAGCATATACTTCCTGGATGGCAAATGAAGTATCCCACTTTAGACACACTGTCCTGGTGTCATTAGTAGCAACAGAGGAAAATTAAACCGATTATTAGCTATTGACTTATGTGTGGAACTCTGTTTCCTGGGTGGTGTTTTATTCCCCTGGTGGCACATGCTTTGGTATTACCCAGAGGGTAATTTTCTTTCCTGGCCATTCTCCTAGCCAACCTCCCTAAAGTAATCAGCTGAATTATGAGACTATGGCTAGAGCGAGAGGGGGGCTGTCATTTCATTAGGGAGGGTTCTTCTGTCCTATCAGGGGAAACATGAGTTAGAACCAGAGGTAAGGGCTGACATGGGGAAACACCAAAAGAAAATTACAGTAGGTATGATAACAATTTTCCCTTATATCTTGTTATTTCTTAAATGCTCAATTTTAAGCTCAAGTCATCCTTCATGCAGTAGATGTACACAAGAACAACATGATTTGCTCAAAATCAAGAGAAATTGTTCTGTGTTGACTCCTGTAAGTATGACATTAAGAAAAGGAAGAAAAAATCATGTGAATGTCTTTTCCACACCATCTGTTGACCATGCATGTGACAAAGCTTGCAAAAAAATACTCAAAACAATATAGTACATAAACAGTCTCAGAATAATATAAGTGTTTAAATATTAAAGGGGGAATTCCACCGAGATGTCCGGCTGCGCTAATTTTCTGGTACTTCGGTACCAGAATATCATGGATCTTCCTGCACACCTCTATGGGGGAATCTGCAATGTTACATCACTGCGGAGCAGGGGCAAACACAGGATTTGTAGAGGGGGTTTTCCACACCACACCACCAGAGGGCGTGACCAGCATGCATGGGGGCGTGGCTATAATATTAGCAGTGGTTCAAGGGAACTGTTTTGTCTTAATCAAATATAGGTCAAGACACTGCTGGTGCAGAATCATCATCATCATCTATTTATTTATATAGCGCCACTAATTCCGTAGCGCTGTACAGAGAACTCATTCACATCAGTCCCTGCGCCATTGGAGCTTACAATCTAAATCCCCTAACACACACACAGACTGAGAGAGACTAAGGGCAATTTAATAGCAGCCAATTAAACTACCAGTATGTTTTGGAGTGTGGGAGGAAACCGGAGAACTCGGAGGGGACCCACGCAAACACGAGGAGAACATACAAACTCCACACAGATAAGGCCATGGTCGGGAATCAAATTAATGACCCCAGTGCTGTGAGGCAGAAGTGCTAACCAAGTAGGATGTGTGCAAAGCCAATATGGGGGGCTACTTTTTTTTTTTTTAATTAGCATGACTATGATTTATACTATGTTTTTATTACGGGGAGGGGGGAAGGGGGGCTGAACCAACGGGTGAAGCTTGCTCAGTTGTGTCGCCTGCCATCCGAGCCTCCCCTCACAGAGATTCACACTGTGTACTGTCACAATGAAGCCCCTACTCCATGGCCGGACTGGACAATTAGCAATCATCACCTCTCTCAGTCTCCTTGGCGACTGCACCAACTCTGCACGTGATCATGCGCAAAGGTCAAAAAGAGACCGCAATGTGGTCCAGGTTGGTGATAGTCTAGCGGAGCTTGTAAATGGCTAACTGTGCCCTCTGTGAGCTGGGCACAGGTTTGGCTACACCCCTCATGTCAGCTATTGCTCCCATGTCTAAATGAATCCTCCAAATGCCTCCAATATGACCAAAACTATTAATTGTGTAATATCAGAAATTAAAATATTACTTAAAGAATATATATAATTTTATTTTTGAATGCTGGAGCAGCTTAAATATGTGTGTTTTCTGTTCATATTAAAACGGAGATCTCACTTTAACTGTCAGTTGAGCAGCAGATCTACATTAGCTTATTTCACAAGGGAGGTATAAGGAAGGGTAAATCCTAATAACAAGGATGATAGATAAATGAAAGTGGTTGAGATTAATTTACTGTATTCTCTACTTAGTGTAGCTAAGATATAACAGAGTCTCCAGGGGTTCTTTAAAGTGGACCTGTACACTGCACGTTAAATTAGATAGGAAAAGCTATGATCTAAATGAAACATTTAATTGCTGCTGGACATTTACAATTGATGACAAAACTATATAGTTGATCTTACATTCATCTATTGACAGCATGGACGTGCCGTGACGTGGACTAATCTTGCCACATCGCGTATTTCGTTTTATGTTAAAATTTGGCACAAGGACTAAATTTGCGATTAAAGTATCTGAGGGCCCTTTAAGAAAAAAAACCCTAAATATAAACTTTCTAATGTACATTCTATTAGGTAATGTAGCTGTTAAAATGTCCAATAACTGTCTCTCAATAATATTACACTAATAATAAAGTATTTGGGAGACACATAAATGTTACATGAGACAAGTGCATCCGACTGAGACGCACCGGGATGTCCTCTTGCATTAGAAAACGAGGCAAAACATCATCATGACGTCGTCGGATCTCGGGAGTTTTGGAATCTATAAATACCGCCCTCCACGGTGATCTAGCGCCATTGGAGAGAGGTACACAGAAGGGGTAGCATTGAGTGTAGAGCAGTTGGGCAGGCAAAATTAGAGAATTGACAGAGGAGGGTGGTAGCAGTGTTAAACAAAGTAATCAGTGACGTTCAGGAGAGCCCCATAGCTCCAGTGTTAAATCTCATTGCAGAAAAATACAAATAATAGTGCTCACAGGGTTTAATCCTGCAGTCCAATTCTACTGTGTTATATTGGTAACACACAGAAAGGAGAGCTCTATTGGTAATTCTCATTGCAGAAATACAACCACTAGTCCTTGCAGACTTTTCTTCTAAATTTGCACAAAAAAGTGTATGGTGTTATATACACCCAAAGAGAAGAGCTCCATTGCTCCATTGCTCCATTGTCATTGCTGAAATACAAATACTAGGCCTTGCAGGCTTTTCTTCTGACTTTTCTTTTCTGCCACTGCTGTGTGCCAATGTGTCCTAGATGTGCTAGGAACTGCCGTGTGTTTGTGTCATTGCTCTGTCGCTTACCATCCAGCCAGGTCGCTGTAGTATTTGTCCAAAAGTGTATGAAAATAATATTGTGACCTGTGAGGTGGTCAAAATTAATTGCAAATGACTTGAAATTGGTGTTATTGAGGTTAATAATAATGTAGGATTAAAAAAAGAGCAAAATTATGTGATATTTGCAGGGCCGCTGAGAGGGGGGGGGGGGTAGGTACTAATTACTAATTGCACCGACAATTTATTTTTTTTATAATTTTTTTTTCAAAATTACACTTTTTTTATTTTTTTTGCAGCGTGATCGCAGCACCGGCGTCCCTCCTCTCTGCTGCTCTGTGTCCATTAAGACCAAATGCCGGGTGTGACGTCATCATGTCACGCCCAGCATTCAGTCAGTCTGGAGCAATGGAGCACAGAGGAGCAGGGAAGACCAAGAAAGAAGAGAGAAGAAAAGGTAAGTGAAGGGAGGAAAATGGGGGTCACAGAGGGGTTAAAAAACGGGGGGGGGGGCAGCATGACACAGAGGGGTTAAAAAACGAGGGGGGCATGGCACAGAGGGGTTAAAAAACAGGCAGGGGGCAGCATGACACAGAGGGATTAAAAAATAGGGGGGCAGCATGGCACAGAGGGGTTAAAAAACGGGGGGCATGGCACAGAGGGGTTAAAAACGAGGGGGGTATGGCACAGAGGGGTTAAAAAATGAGGGGGGCATGGCACAGAGGGGTTAAAAAATGGAGGGGCAGCATGGCAGAGAGGGGTTAAAAAACGGGGGCATGGCACAGAGGGGTTCAAAAACGAGGGGGGCATGGCACAGAGGGGTTAAAAAATGGGGGGGCAGCATGACACAGAGGGGTTAAAAACGCAGGGGGGGCATGGCACAGAGGGGTTTAAAAACGGGGGGGGAGCATGGCACAGAGGGGTTAAAAAACAGGGTGGCATGGCACAGTGGGGTTAAAAAACGGGGGGCGGCATAGCACAGAGGGGTTTAAAAACGAGGGGGGGCATGGCACAGAGGGGTTAAAACACAGGGGGGGGGCAGCATGGCACAGTGAGGTTAAAAAACAGGGGTCAGCATGGCACAGTGGGGTTAAAAAACGGGGGCAGCATGGCACAGTAGGGTTAAAATGGGGAAGAGGCATGGCACAGTGGGGTTAAAAACGGGGGGCAGCATGACACAGTGGGGTTAAAAAATGGGGGGGCATGGCACAGTGGGGTTAAAAAACAGGGCAGCATGGCACAGTGGGGTTAAAAAACAGGGAGATGCATGTCACAGTGGGGTTAAAAAACAGAGGGGCAGCATGGCACAGAGGGGTTAAAAAATGGGCGGGCAGCATTGCACAGTGGGGTTAAAAAACGGGGGGCAGCATGGCACAGTGGGGTTAAAAAGGGGGGGAGGCATGGCACAGTGGGATTGAAAAAGGGGGGGGGAGCAGCATAGTATAGTGTGATGAAGGGGAGCCAGGTGAAGGGGGCAAAAGCAGCATGGAGGGCGCAGTGTGATCATAAGGCATGGCGAAGATGAAGGGACACATTATTGTAATATTGGAGGTGGAGGAAGGCCTAATTATTAATCGTGGGTGGTATTGATTTAGCGCCAGGGTTGTTTGGAATTATCTAAATGTAGCCACTTTTTTCCAAATAGGGCCCCCAGCATTCCAGGATCCAGACAAGCCGCAACTAACATATGCTTGGACATATGTGACGCTCCGGTGAATTGAGAGCCTAATGATTTTGATGTGTTAGCCACGCCCCAATGGCGCATTTGCCACATCCCCAAATGCATGACCACACCTCTGAAAAATTTTGCGGCGCATTTTTTTTAGCATACTCGGCTATAAGGGGGGCCCCATGAAATTGTTTTACCGGGGCCCTGAATTCCTCTTGGCAGCCCTGGATATTAGAATATTTTAGCAATTTTTCTAAAAAAAAATACAAAACCAAAATCAAAACACACAAGGATGGTTTTGCCAAAACCAAAACCACTTCACGAAGGGCAGTGAGCATCTCTACAAAAAAGTAATATTACCAACAGTTTCCTTAACCCTTGTCTGTCCTTCTGCCTTCATTCATTTCTGACATGGTTATAGTCAGTGAAAGAACTGCAGCCAATGCAGGAGGCTGATGAGAGCCTGGCAATGCCCGGTCACCCTCCCGAGGTGCCGGCTCTACTCTTCTGAGCATGAGAAGCCCCAATATGAGCTTCATTGGCCATGTTTCTGCCCCCAGAAGATCAGAGAAGGGGCCTGGACCTCCCCCAAATTTTGCTATGGGGCTTAGTGACACCAAGCGATGCCCCTGGTCATACTACTATAAGTAGTATAACCAGGGGCACCGAGTTTGATTATTAACTTATGTGAGTAGTCAACTAAAAAGTCAGATTTTTCGGTGTGATAGAAGTAACTTAAACATACTTGTCCAGTCTCCCGGGCAGGTCTCCCAGGAGAGCAGTTCACTCGCCCGCATACTGAAGTGGGCGGGATGGGGGGTCCTTGATGACACAATCCGCCATTTTGGCCCCGCCCCTGTGACAAAACTACACGATCGCTTCATTTTTCTGCAGGGGGCGGGGCCAAGATGAGGAGATTCACGGTGCACCGCCCCCTCTGCATTTATAATTCACCTCCCTTCCAGGATGGAGAAATATAAAGATGATAAGTATGTCCTAAGAGCGTGCTTGGCCACCGCCAGCTATCATCATCATCATTAACATTTATTTATATAGCGCCAGCAAATTCCGTAGCGCTTTACAACTACGTCACCAAGGCACTGGTGTGCTTTTAAACAACATTTTTTTAACTATATTTCAAAAGATGGAACCAATAAGTGCTCATCTCTACTAGTAATAATGACCAATAGGACAGGCCTGGCCAATCTGTGGCTCTCCTGGTGTTGTGAAACTACAAGTCCCAGCATAGCTTGACAGCTATCTGATAGCAAAGCATGCTGGGACCTGTAGTTTCAGAACACCTGGAGAGCCACAGGTTGTCCAGGTCTGCACTGGGAATAAATGAATGGTAGAGTACAATCCTCCCATCAGAGGAGATAAGCAGGCAGTGACTCTCCAGCTGTTCTCCATATGTACTTACACTGCACCAGAACATGTATTACTAAGCCCTGGGAGCTGGAAAACTCTGACACAATTTATCAGGTGAATTTTCTGCTTTTGCCGGTGTCCTGGTGTTACTACAGCAATGTGAATGTTTTCCATGAGGAGGAAAGGACGGCTTATGGAATAGTTACTGATAAGAGATATCTATACTGATATGACTGATCGGTAACAATCATTATCACTATGGAGTTTCTATCTGACTCACCAAAAACAATAAACAGCCTTCAGAATCATTTCTGTGCAAATGCTACTGTACAATAGTAATACTATATCATATATCACTCAATATCTGCCATCAAGAACATCCACTAAAATGTCACAGGAAGGAACCCAGTGCATGAGATCCCCAATTTAGGGTCTAACATATCAGTATATTTACTTTATAAAATAATTAATGAATTAATTAAAAACACATGTTTTGCAATAAAAATGTATATGATGAAATTTAAAACATATGAGTCTACCAGAAGCTATTCATTTAAATTACATTTTTTTTTTTTTTTTTTAAAAAAGAGAGAGACATTTATTTAGTCAAGTTTACCCATGTGTGTGGGAAGATCTCAGTAACATCATTCTCTGACCTCATAGCCCTGCCCTTAGCGGCATAGAGGAGATCAGCGCAGGGCATTAGAGGCTTCATGCGATCCTGCCAGGTCCGCCACACTGCAGGTAGGTAGTAGTTTGTAGTTTAGCTTAATAAAGTGAACTCTACAAAAACTACATTTTTTTGGGGGTGGATTTATTCTTTAAATTGTGACCTAATTCTAAATGGCCACTACTGCCTTTACACCTAAGTATTGGCTAGTAACCAGTAACTTTGAAATTGGAAATCTTGTCCCATTAATGGGAATTAAATATTAGAGGGTCTCAATTAAAAGTATAGATATTGCAAACTAGTAATAAGAATGAAAATATTTTATGCAGCAAGAATAAATAAATATGTGTTGATAGGATGGAAGCACCCATCCCTTTAACATTTTACCATTCAACATTTATATTGTTTATTTAAACTGTATATTTAAACATCTCCTACCATAGCTCCTATTACCTCCTCCTAACTGTCCACATTTCAATTTGTCCTAAATGCTGCAAAAAGACTGATCTTGTTCCCTTACTGCTCCATCAGGGGCAAAAGCAGGATTTGTAGAGAGGGGTTTTCACGCTGGTAACGGTAGTGGGCTTGACCACATGCAAGGTTGTGTGACTATAAATTTAGACTGCTTGGCTGCTCTCCAACTCTTCCTATCCACATCATACACACAGGCAATCCCTATCCCTGGGGCAAGCCACCTCAAGCATACAGTGTCCCATGCTGGAAGGGGCTTTCCAGACACTAGAAACCCCCCTTTGGTTGCCTATGTCCATATACACTGCAACACTACATTGGCTCCCCCATATCCTCCAAAATCAAATTCAAATGACTTACCTTCACCTACAAAGTCTTCAACCACACCACCCCTCAATCATCACAAATCATTAACCCCCTTCTTAGAGCTACCTCTGACCTGCACCTCGATTCCTCTCTGAAAACCCCTTTGAGTCCCACATGTAAGACTTCCCCTCAGCTACCACCCCAGAGCCGGATTAAAACCCTATGCATTTTCTAAACAAACTGGTTATATATACATATATATGTATATGAATGACCAGCCCCCAAATAATAACAGCCTTTCCACTCTAGCCCCCACATAACATTAACAGTCCCACTGCACCCGTCTCCATATAACATTAATACCTCATACTCCCCCACACAGCTCCCATAGGGTATCGCCAGTCCACATAGCAAATTTTGGGTGAGGGCCCGGCTATGCCACTCTGGCCTCCTGAGCCCCTTGTCACTCACCGGACTGTGAGTGCTACTTCTCGTGTGTTTAGGAACCGTGGCCGTCCGCCATCCTGAGGGTCTGCGCATGTGCAGCCCTTTCAAGCCTTCAGTATCTGTTGCTTTTCATTAATTGGCTGATCAGGCAACACTCCCTATTTAAAGCACCTGTGGTCAATACCTCGTTGCCTGATCTTGGAGTCTCATTCCCCATGAGCCTCTGAAGGTGTTCCTGTGTTTCCTTATGTATTCAGCTCCTGCTGATTCCTGTTGTTCGTTTGTGGTTTCCAGACCACTTCAACTCTCCTGTGTTCATCGTGACTGCACCAGCTGATTCCTATCCGCTGCCTCCGTGCTTCTACAGTATCCTGCTCACTTCAACTCTCCCGTGTTCATCGTGACTGCACCAGCTGATTCCTATCCGCTGCCTCTGTGCTTCTACAGTACCCTGCTCACTTCAACTCTCCTGTGTTCATCGTGACTGCACCAGCTGATTCCTATCCGCTGCCTCCGTGCTTCTACAGTATCCTGTTCACTTCAACTCTCCTGTGTTCATCGTGACTGCTCCAGCTGATTCCTATCCGCTGCCTCCGTGCTTCTACAGTATCCTTTTCACTTCAACTCTCCTGTGTTCATCGTGACTGCACCAGCTGATTCCTATCGGCTGCCTCCGTGCTTCTACAGTATCCTGTTCACTTCAACTCTTCTGTGTTCATCGTGACTTCATCAGCTGATTCCTATCCGCTGCCTCCGTGCTTCTACAGTATCCTGCTCACTTCAACTCTCCTGTGTTCATCGTGACTGCACCAGCTGATTCCTATCCGCTGCCTCCGTGCTTCTACAGTATCCTGCTCACTTCAACTCTCCTGTGTTCATCGTGACTGCACCAGCTGATTCCTATCCGCTGCCTCCGTGCTTCTACAGTATCCTGCTCACTTCAACTCTCCTGTGTTCATCGTGACTGCTCCAGCTGATTCCTATCCGCTGCCTCCGTGCTTCTACAGAGTCCTGCTCACCTCAACTCTCCAGTGTTCATCGTGTCTGCAGCCAGCTGATTCCTATCCGCTGTCTCCGTGCTTCTACAGTGTTCCTGCTCATTTCAACTCGCCTGTCTTCATCGGGTCAGCGCTCCGCTGCTTTCATCTCAGCTACTGGTTATAGACCGCCTCAACTCTCCCGTGTTCTCCAGGTGTCCAGTTCCATATACTACTGCTTCCTGAGTATTGCCTTGTTCTTGCTGGTCTACCTACCGTGCGCTGCACCAACTTGGTTATCGCTTCCATCTTCCAGTGGTCTCTCCTCCTGCCGGCCTTCAGCCGCTCAGGTTTCCCTGCACGTCTCTCTGACAGCCTGCTCTCCTGAACCGCGGTATGCATACTTCTCATTGACTGTGCTTGTGTATTGCATATCTAGCTGGACTGAGTTTGTTCTCCTCCGGAGTTCCTATCCACTGAGACTATTGCTATCATTTGACTGTGTTTCCTATTTGCCTGGATAGTTATTGTGACTCTGTATATTTGTGCAGTGCTGCTCAGTTATTATTATATTGTGCATATCATCGTGGGATCAAGTTCTGTGTGCCCGTGTATACTCTGCATTGCATTCATCTCCTCGTGCTCCTCCTCACATATATATTGCAGTGGTACAACTTGCTAGATGCAGACCACTGTCTCCTGTCCCCTGTGACACCAGTTTCAAGTATCCTCTCACATAGCAGTGGTACAACTTGCTAACGCAGACCACTGACTCCCCTGATACCTTCACCTGGATTCCATTCCTTCACCTAGACAGCGGTACAACTTGCTATACGCAGACCACTGACTACCCTCACGTTTCCTTGTCCATCTAGTTCCTCGTGTACAGTTATCTACCTATTACCAGTGCTGCTAGTCATAGACTTTTCTCGAGCATTCTCTTACCATCTGCTGTCTCCTGTTCCGTGGTCACCCCGCTACCAGAGTACCATATTACCAACTATACTGCTCTGGTAAGTCCATCATCTGGTGATCCCTGGGTAAAGACTCCTAGTGCCCGTGACACCCCTATACAAATACTTTGTCTACCTTTTATGTCCCTGTCTTATGTATGCTCTGTGTTCCCCACTGGACATCGCTGAAGATCACTGTGGCCTCTTACAAAACAATGACAATAATATTCATTGCAATCAGCTTACTCCAGGCAGCCCACTTCAGCCAGGTACACCCAGCGGTTACCGTCGGTCAATTAATGTTTACTTAACTAAGCAAACTGCCTGCGTTCTTGGACAATCTCACATACATTTACATGGGTATTCCTAAATATTAGGGATGCTCAGCTCGGTTCCCCAAGAACCGAACACACCCGAACTTAGCAGACTTTTGCGCTTTTTCAGATTTGAAAACGAGGCAAAACGTCATCGTTACATCATCGCGGATCTCACAATTTTTGGATTCTTTTTTAATATCCAACATAACGGTGGGTGGGAGTGAAGGAGGGCCCAAGGACAATTCCATCTTGCACCATTTTTCTTTTCTGCCACTGCTGTGTGCCAATGTGTCCTAGATGTGCTAGGAACTGTCGTGTGTTTGTGTCATTGCTCTGTCGCTTACCATCCAGCCAGGTCGCTGCAGTATTTGTCCGAAAGTGTATGAAAATAATATTGTGATCTGTGAGGTGGTCAAAATTGACTGCAAATGACTTGACATTAGTGTTATTGAGGTTAATAATTATGTAGGAACAAAAAAGAGCAAAATTATGTGATTTTAGCATATTTTAGGATTTTTTTCTAAAAAATCCAAAACCAAAACACACGAGGGCGGTTTTGCCAAAACCAAAACAAAAACACGAAGCTAATCCAGATCCAAAACCAAAACCAGTTCACGGGGGTCAGTGAGCATCTCTACTAAATATATGGAAACGGAAAGCCCCTGTATTATTCCCCAAATGCATTATCCTGATTGGCCAACTTAGTCAGCCAATGTGAAATGAAAAAGAAAGTAAGTACTATAATTGCACTCTGGTTGCATAAGTCCAGACATGTTCTTACTAGTCTAGGTGTGATAATCTCAGGTATTTCTGCTTTATTGCATATTCAGTGGAAATACAGACAGTCGTCACCTTGTTTATATTGCTCTGACTCAACAAGTTCAAATAAGAGGGTTATACTTATATGCACCTTACACAGCTCCGGGCAATGTTTAAATAGGACAAACATGATTAGGAGCTGTGTTACTGTATTAAGCCACTATTTAAATATAAAGGTAATTCTGCAATAAACAGTAAACATGTATCACTTTAATTAACAGTGATAACTTCAAATAGGTAATTGTAGGAGAAGAGTTTATTCATTATAAAACGGTACTCAGTAAAGGTGGACACAAGATTATATGATTGCCCTGGTTTCTGTTACTCTAATTGTCGTGGAAAATAAAAGTGGCCACTAAACCGAACGTACAAATTGACTAAACTGAAAATATCTATATATTTTTTTTAAACTACGAGTTACCAAATCTAAATAATTTGAGGGAAAACTAGGATGAGATGAAATACAAAATACTACATAATCTTTGGTCCCATAACCCCACTAAAGTTTCCAACAGCCCAACACTGCGCCCCACTTTTTTTGCTAGAGCGAATCTTTTTGAAATAAAATCACTGCAGTTGTTGGCCCACTAGGAATACGAAAACAATAAAATAGTCTGGCATTCTACAACAAACAATATATAAATCACTATGTGATTGTTTTACAGTATTATATCCACATCCTCTAGTCATGTAATGTTGGGGGTGGGCTGGTCAGTTATACATGCCTAGTTAGTACTGAGACCATACTTGCAAATTTGCAATTAATCGTGTTACCTAAGCCCCATCGCCCAATTCACTACAGAAGTGGTGGGATCCAGTGTGGGCAGCACAGTGGCTAAGTGGTTAGCACTTCTGCCTCACAGCGCTGGGGTCATGAATTCAATTCCCGACCATGGCCTTATCTGTGGGGAGTTTGTATGTTCTCCCCGTGTTTGCGTGGGTTTTTTCTGGGTGTTCCAGTTTCCTCCCACATTCCAAAAACATACTAGTAGGTTAATTGGCTGCTATCAAAATTGACCCTAGTCTCTTTCCCTCTCTCTGTCTGTGTGTGTGTATGTTAGGGAATTTAGACTGTAAGCTCCAATAGGACAGGGACTGATGTGAGTGAGCTCTCTGTACAGAATCAGTGGCGCTATATAAATAAATGGTGATGATGATGATGATCCGGGATGGGTGCACTAATCTCCCAACAATCAAAGAGAACTCCCAGCAATTCAGGAGTCTTCTGGACCTTTTGGTAGAGTAGGTAAGTATGACTGAGACAACACTTTATGCTAATAAATTAATTTATGACATCTAATCACTCAGGAAAAACCCGATGACAATACATCTAATTATATATATCACTGTAAACAAGTCATATTACTCTATAATGTTTATGTACTGTTGTTGAATGCTAGTCTGGTCCTCTGCGGGCTGGTCACGCCCCTTTCATGATATTGGGGGGCTCTCTATCTTTTGTTTCCTTGGTGGGCCCTTCTTTCCCTAGTCAGACATTGAAATAAGCCAGAAGCACAGCAAACTGGTGATGTTCTGTGCTCATGTGCATTCTATTGTGCATTCTTTTGTGGATTCTATTGTGCATTCTTTTGATTTTGCTTTTGTTAAAAACAATTAATTGTGTCTATATCATCCATTCTTTAATTTTTTAAAAAAAACAAACCAATAGCTACTTACATTGCATCTGTAAAATTATGGTTACAATGAGGAAATTAAACTTCAAAGAGGTTAATTCCCACTGCTCTAAAACAAGACGAAATAAACAACACAAGAGACTGCATTTGATGAACCGGGGAAAGTACTGAAAACTACAGAAACAGAGAACACTATAGTAATAGCGACAAAACAATATTCCTATATCTGAAAATAAAATAGCCCAACAGTCACAGCATATGCCCGTAATGATGTTTTCTAAAGATAGTTTAACAGTTTATTTTACCACCAATACTATATTACCTACAAAACCCCACCAGACTGTGAGATAGGTTCTGGGGTAGAAATGTGATGCCGTCCCGTTTATTAGATGCAGCAAATAGTAGCACAATAAGTGTCATTTGGGACCAGAAAAATGCAAATGTGAAGGGCAGCTTCCATTATCATTATCTTCTATTATCATAGATTTACTTACACATTATCACAGTCTTACACATTTCCACTTGTCTGAAGCGGGCATTGCATGACTTAGCATGGTAACATGCTGGCTGAGGTACAAATGTGTTTTCCTTGTAACGGAAGGAGCTGAGCAGAGTCCATATTGTTTGCAAATCAGCCGCAGTAATGTGCCTTACACTGCCCCAAATGCAAGAAAAGAAAGAGTTTTTGTATTGCGGGAGAGGCATTTTTAGGGGGATGTTTTTGGGGGATCAAGAGCCGTTCTACCCATACAAAAAAATACTATTTTTGCACAGCTGCAAAGTTGCCGTGACCGGGCGTTGGACAATACTTTCATTGGAAGCAAACTATATATCATCATCATCATCAATTTATATAGCGCCACTAATTCCGCAGCGCTGTACAGAGAACTCACTCACATCAGTCTCTGCCCCATTGGGGCTTACAGTCTAAACTTCCTAACACACAGACAGACACACGGACTAGGGTCAATTTGTTAACAGCCAATTAACCTACTAGTATGTTTTTTTGGAGTGTGGGAGGATGCCGGAGCACCCGGAGAAAACCCACGCTTACACGGGGAGAACATACAAACTCCTCACAGATAAGGCCATGATTGGGAATCAAACTCAAGAGCCCAGTGCTGTAAAGCAGAAGTGCTAATCACTAAGTCACCGTGCTGCCCTTGGGAAAGAACATTTATATTCACATGAAGAAATGCAATTAAAACACTAAAATGTACAAATATGACACAAATACAGATAGTACTGATGTCCTCTTACTGTCATAGGTCATGTAAGACCTAAATAATCCTCCGGTGAACGGTATTTTGGGAGGAAAAAGGAAAGGTTGAAATAAATGAAAGGGTCAGTTCAAAATATATAGTAGGAGGACTTTGAAGTGGCGTTATCACTTTTTCCACCATCTGCATTCTTATGGTGGACTGCAATCCTGGTAATTGTCTTGCAAATTGTCTTGCAATATATTTGGTCTAACCACCAAAACAGCACAAACTTGGTGCCACTTGATAGGTACATAGATGATTTTTTTTTATTTTTTGGAAGAGGTGTGTTTCACAGCACCCAAGATTTTACCAATTACATTAACAATACGACTTCCCACTTGTCCTCTTGTCCACTTTTTTCTCTCTCCGTTGAGAACTTTAGCAATAAGATTAAAACCTTTTTTATAAACATTGATTCCAATCACCACTAACACTTCCACAGCAGCATGATAACAAATAGGTTCACAAAATTCCATTTAGTCATTTTAAATTAATTTCTAGAAATTGTACTCAAGTTAATGATTATGACAAAGCCAAAGATTCTGGTTTCTTCTTCCGTGACATACAGGGGATTGCTCCAAGATGATAGGAGGCTCTTCAACTAGCTGTGAGATTCACAAATGGAATCAGGTAGTGACAAAAAAAGGTTAAAAAAACTCAAACTATCTTATATTTTAGAGCCATTTTGCCTTGATAACAGCTTTGTACACTCTTGGCATTCTCTCAACCAGAGATAGCAACCTACGATGCTTTTCCAACAGTCTATGCTGAGCACTGGTTGGCTGCCTTTCCTTCGCTCCCCACTCCATCTCAAGCAAAACCATCTCTATTTGGTTTAGGTCAGCACTCAATCACTCTCCTTCTTTGAGAAATAGTTCTTCCACAGTCTGGAGGTGTGTTTTCGGCCATTGTCCTGTTGGAAAGCATAAACCAGATGGGGTGGCGTGTCGTTGCTGAATGCCATGGAAGTCAAGCTACTCAAGTGTGACTTCAATTCTAAATAAATCGCCAACAAAGCTCCCCCACGCCATCACGCCATGCTTCATGGTGGGAATCACACATTCAGACATCATCCGGAAATCTTCTCTGCGTCTCTAAAAGATATGGCGATTGGAACCAAAAATCTCAAATTTGGACTCATCAGACCAAAGGAGAGATTTCCACTGGTCTGCTGCCCACTGCCTGCATTCCTTGGCCCAAGAAAGTCACTTCTTCTTATCTCTCTAATTCAGTAGTGGTTTCTTTGCAGCAATTCTACCGTGATTCACACAGTCTAGTCTGAACAGTTGATTTTGAGATGTGTCTGCTACTTGTACTCAGTGAAGCAGTTATTTGTCCTCTAATATGAAGTGCTGTTAATAGATTTGAGGGCCAGGGGTATATTAAATAGGCGGAAGTTTGGGCAAACCGACGATTCTCTGCGGTTTGCAGTAATGTTTTTTAAGTACCAATTTTATTAAAGCCCATTGGGTTTGGTCTTTAATAAATTTGCAGCTCTAAAAAAATTACGGAAAAGCACTGAGAATCGTCTGTGGTCGGAACACCCGAGTAGTAAATATACCCCCAAACTCTACCTTGTCATAACACAACTGACTGGTATTAGGCAAAGCAATTCCACAAGTTAACTTTAAAAGGCTCACCTCTATTATACGTATAGAGTGATGATTTCATCATTGTTGTTCAACATTCTCCCCCTCCAAATTTCACTTAGGTTCTAATTGAACCTGGGGGGGTAGGGTGGCATTTGACAAAAACATACTTTTTTTTTATTAAAATTATCATTTTGAAAATAAATTCATACATAGGCATTCACTTTACTATTTACTATATTTGTCTAAGAAACTTATTTCAAGCATTTAAACATTAGACTTTAGAAAAAAATGTTTTTACGATCGTGTAAAACATACTTTCAGCTAAGTGTGTCCAAACTTTTGACTTGTACTATATATCCCAGAAATAAAATTAAGCTACTTAAGGTTGTGTTAGACATTTTTCCATAGGACACAGTAACAGGGAACACCAGCAATATTTTAAAGGTCTTAGCAAGCTTGAGGGATCAGAGACCAAGTCGAGGTTAGAAATTAAGGAGTTAAAATTATACGGAATGATACAGTTGACAGTGTTCTTTCATTTGAATTTTCACAGCAGACTGCAGCAATCAGAGAAGATTGATTGGGTTGTGTGTCATATTTCCAGATAAAGCCCTCTAGACAGTAGACACACTATTTAAGCTATTTAAATGGTGGCCTCTGCATTTGAATATATTTGTGGTAACATCTCACTATAAATTGTGTTATTACTGTAATGAGGGAAATGTGAGAGGATCTATTCCTACATGAACAATGCTTGTATTAAGGCACTGCTTACTGAAATGAGAAAATAGCTTAGTCACTGTACTAGAACTCAGCACGAGGTTTCCTCTACTTGCAAAGTAGCTGTCAACAAGTGATGTCATGCTGTATGCGCAATCATCCAGCAGCAGCCCATGCAGTCACGCTAGTCTAATTTTAGGAGAAGCAGATGTTTACACTTTGATTTTTTTTTGTTTTGCTTTGTTGCTACATTTAATTTGTAGGAATATTTGCATATTAGGCTACAGCTACGTTACAGTGTCTGCAATAGATCCTTTGTGAACACAAGTCAGTGTTATCGTCCCATCTTCCTGTAACTGAGGAACTGAAGTTTACTGTGTGTTGCATTATATTAATACAGTCACAGGTGATGTGTGCTGCATCTTTACCACGACTAAGGCTGGGTACACACTATACAAAATATCCTTAATGATTTTAACAACGATTAAAAAAATGTTAAAAAAAAAACCAAAAGTCCCGATCAGCAGCTGATTCACGTGTACACACTAATGACGTTTTACATGATTTAGCTTCAGATCTGTGCTCTTCATCTGTCATAACCATCGGCTGAAAAGATGGTGACTCTGCACACGGCATAGAGATCTATGGACACTGCCGGTACATACACACTGCAGGATCGGAACGACATTGTTCCATTTTTAAACACCATTTTTAGTCCTGTTTACAAATCAAATGAAATGATACGATGAGCTTTGGAACCATAACCGATTCAGCTATCCTTTGAACACTGAGTCTTTGGTCTTTTCAAACAATCTGACTGATTTTTTCTCCATTTTCGTCGGTTCTTGAAGTGCAAGGTCGTCCAGTGCGTTCATCATCTTCGACATTCTCACATCCCTCGCTAAATCTTTTGTGCCACGCGCACGAGACGGCAGTCATTCCCATAGGCTGTAGGAAGCATTTGAAAACATTCTGTTGGTGTTTTGTGCAATTTTACTAAACATTTCAAATTGACACGTTGTTTAAACTTAGCATTTTTTCGGCACTCTACAGAAAACACAACCAAACTAAATAGCGACTCACAATCAACTGAACGTCAAGTTGCAGCTTGTCATGCAGGTTCAGACTGGTTCAATGTTACTATGTATGAAGTTATAACCGGTTCTGACTGCTTTGTTTAGTAGGTGGAATCACAGTCTCGTTATTTAATAGACATACCTCGTACACACCACAAAATGCTTTGGTTTTGCACTTGTGCATCGACATGGTTTGGATTGTCTGCCCAGCGCACATCAAGGTGCTTGTCTACTTCCTGCTCTTAAAGAACGCAATATTATATATATATATATATATATATATATATATATATATATATATATATATTATTCCATAACTGTACTTGGTATAATAATGATGCAAACACTACTGTTCCTCAAAATGCTAAAAATATAGAATTAACAGCAGACTTTTTTTTTATTTGACCAAACTTTGAACTTTTGCAATACTTAAAGGACAACTCCACACAACAAAAATAGTTTTAGATAGAACCATATGAAATAAAATAAGAAAGTCCTGTGATGACTCTTTTCAGACTGTGTGCTGTGTTGTCAAGCGCCCTCCCCCATAAGCTTCTTATTTTACCCAAATGGGAGGAAAGAAGCTCTGCTGTACGGACCATTACAGACATCGCGGGACCCATCAGAGGAACCCAGGTAAGAAAGAAATTCTTATTTCACTTATCTCATAAAGGAGTTATCAGATAACAGACAGACAGTTTAAGACTATTTTTGTACTATGCGAATCCTTTGAAATAATCTGTAGGGTTTTATTAACACTGCTGAAAAGCACAAACTAGACACTTGCTTTTATGTTTGATATGTTGCTATGATTTTAGTGCACATTTATGCTTTTCAGCAGTGTTAGTAAATAAACCTCATTGACTATAAATGCAATTTAGAAACAATTCTGCTGATTAGACTACTCAGTGATCTTCCATTCAGAAGCTAGCTGTCATATCTAGCCATGCATCAGATCCGTCTATTCTCTGGAGCTGTAGAACAGCGGTTTCTGCTCCTCTGTCTTGTGCTATTCTGTGAGCCTTGTGTTGCAGAAAGATTCCTGCTCCACAGGCTTTTTCTTAATTTAGACTGTAAGCTCCAACAGGGCAGGGACTGATGTGAATGAGTTCTCTTTACATCGCTGCGGAATCAGTGGCGCTATATAAATAAATGGTGATATTTGCACATTAAGACCCACCCACCACTTATCTATTGCGGGGGCGAGAAACGGGAGGTCTCCCAGAAATTCGGGAGTCTCCCAGACATTCCGGGAGAGTAGGCAACTATGCGTTAAAGAAAAGCAGCTAATGAATCTCTAGAGACTGAAGTGTCTTTTACATTTCTGTCTCCATTACTGAAGTCATGTTGTCTTAACTGTCAGTCTTTGATAAAATCTTGGTCTCCATGAAAATGGCTACCTCCAAAGACATCAATACATGGACATAGGACACAATTTCTGAACTGTGTCACCATGCCACAGATGGCGAAGCCAACCACGTCTTGTACTGGCTCAGCATCAGGGAGAATGCCAGACTCTTCAGGGAGTGAGGGAGATCACCACTATTTCAGGAAGTCTCCCTGACATTAATGGAGAGTTGGCAAGTATGATATTATTCAAAATAAATAACATCAGACATACATATATTTTTAGTTTATGTGTAGTCTGTATCATTGTTACATTCAAGTTTCCCTTCTTTTCAGTTCTGCAATATATTGTCTAACTAGTTGCTCCCAGTCATTGAGTGACAGCCGAGTCAGACTTCAGTTTCTCTATACTGTAAGTGACAAGCTAGAAAATGCTTCATGCATGTGAAGTGTCATCATGCATATTCAACTGAGTTGAGTTGCAACCTGATTTAAGGGGAAGTTATTTTGGTAAATGTAGTAAATAAGTTTTCCACCTTCATGCAATGCTATTGTCTGGCCCATTCCTTCCTGCCACTCTTACGAAATACATAACTGTTATTTATATCCTTCATCTATAGCTTTTCACATGATTATATATTTACCAGACAGAGCTTTTAATATTCTGTATTACTGGATACAACTGCTCTGCTGCATACCTGGAGTCAGAATATTGTGTTGTGTCTGAGGGCAACAAACAAGAGATGCAAGAAGTACATGTACGAGCCAGTACTGTAAATTGTGTGTGTGTGTGTGTATATATATATATATATATATATATACTTCTCTTCTGTCTTGTCTGTCGCGACTCCTCACTGCAAATGTCCATTTTCTTTATGGACCACACTCTGGTACTATATGTTGTCCTCCATGGGGTGACCACATCCCCTTTAATGAGTGACCACGCCCCCTCTTACAATTGGCCACACCCCCAATGAAGTGGACCCCTACCACTGCATTCTCCCAGAGGGTCCTTCATGTCCCAGTCCGACACTGTTTGTAACCACATAAGAATGTGCACGTAATAGACGTTTGTAAAATTCCTGGAAAAGGACAAGTCTACAGTCAACTTGAAAGTGAAATGAGCTTATTGTGTAAACTTATACATGTTGATTGTTTTATATATACACAATACAGGGCAAGAGTTTTAGGTAGGTCTGCAAAGTAAGAATGCTTTCAAAAATAGAAGTGTTAATAGCTTATATTTATCAATTAACAAAATGAAAAGTGAATGAACAGAAGAGAAATCTGTATCAAATAAATATTTGGTGTGACCACCCTTTCAGTTCAAAACAGCATCAATTCTTCTAGGTTTTTGAAGGAAGCTGACAGTGGGGTTGTTCCAAACATCCTGGAGAACCACAGATCTTCTGCGGATGTAGACTAGCTCAAATCCTTCTGTGTCTTCATGTAATCCCAGACAGACTCGATGTTGAGATCAGAGCTCTATAGAGCCATATTATCGCTTCCAGGACTCCTTGTTCTTCTTTACAATGAAGACAGTTCTTAATGACATTGGCTGTATGTTTGGGGTCATTGTCTTGCAGAATAAATTTGGAGCCAATCAGATGCCTCTGTGATGGTATTCCATGATGGATAAGTACCTGCCTGTATTTCTCAGCATTGAAGATACCATTAATCCTGACCCTCACTGCTGTAGATCATGCAAAATAGACTATATGCAATATTTGTTAATTATATAATAATTTATTTGTACTTTCAGATTGTATTACGTTTCATTTAGCATCTATAAAGCAGGCTGCAAGTTTGTATTGTTACTGTGCAAAATTATTTTAAAAAAACAAAACACTTGCTTAACAGACGGTGTGGAAAGTTGTTACATGGACGGTGAAGTAGGTAATTAGGACCCGGGAATATTTTATGCCTGAAATTTGAAATTTTAAGGATGATTTTAGCGGATTGTTAGTATATTTGGAATAATGACCTATTGAATGAGGTATTTTGATAAAAAAAAAAGTCAGAGAATAGATAAGGAATTGCTGTTACTGCTAATATCTTAGCAAAAAAATAGTTTTAGTCCATCTAGTTCTCTGCACCGATACCGGCTGACTGAGTGGTAGTGGGGAAACAGCTAGGGAGGGGTCTCAACCTTGGCTACTGAGAGGTTTGGCACCGTTGCACAACTTAGTAAAAAGATACACGTAATTTAAAACGCCCCGGGTCACTATGACCCAAACTCAACGAGGGGTTAAAAAAGAAAATGCGTCAAGTTGTTCTCAGAGTTCATAATTAAGTTAATCAGCACATTAGACTTTTCGGAACAACTTCTGTGAAAATGTTTTGAGTGACCCTTTGTGGAATTGCGAGTTCAGGTGGAAATACCCATAGTGGAAAGATTATAAACGTCCCTTCACAGTTCTCCCTCTTAAACCACCCCCTTCATTTCAATGTTTCTTTTTTATCTGTTACGTCCAGCATCGTTCATGTCTGGCATCGCTCATGAGATTTGGCAAAATTGCACCTATAATTATTTCCGTATAAAGTCACTTGATATGAGGTTACAGTGCAGCTCTTATGTATTCCTACAATGTCCTTTCTAAGGTTAGTTAGTGCAGGGGACGGTGTCAGCTAGGAGTAATGAGAAAACATTTTGGAGAACTTTGGCAGAATATCAGGACAGCGGCTAAAAGCTGGATGTGTATGTAATAGTGAAAAAGTGGGTGAGGTCTGAGACCTAAACGTGACACATAATGGTGATAAAGGGTGTGAGTACTACCAAGAGAATGTGTCAACTAATGGTAACATGGGGAAATGGCAATTGTCAGAACACATGCTTTATTAATATTATTTTTAAATGTCATTATTATAATAATTGGAGTTATGTTGCAATTGTGGAATTTTGGTCCATGTTGCTCGGACCAAATGAGATCTCACAATTAGGTTGTGTAGACAAAAATGTTGGGCAACCTTGCTTTCAAACTACTTATTCCCAATTCATAATTTAAAGCACTTCCAGTGTCACGTGACTACCATGGCAACCAGTCACATGGCACATGACATAGCAAACAGAGAGGCCTTGGATCGCCCCGCTCCCCTGTCTGCACTGTAAAACCCTCCTGCTCCTTCTCTCCCCTCTGTCATCACATGATGAGTCTGGGGGGTATATTTACTAAACTGCGGGTTTGAAAAAGTAGAAATGTTGCCCTTAGCAACCAATCAGATTCTAGCTGTCAACTTGTAGAATGTACTAAATAAATGATAACTAGAATCTTATTGGTTGCTATAGGCAACATCTACACTTTTTCAAACCCACAGCTTAGTAAATATACCCAGGTCTGTGAGCCACACCTGTCTACCCTCCAGAGAGATTTTGAAATACAGATGATTTGTAGGACAGCTATGAAAAATGACTAGCAGATGCATGCTTAAAAAGGTACTTAACTTGCTATTTAAAAAAAACAAACAAAAACACTCCTATGTGGAGTGTATTGCTTTAAACTTGAAAAAAAAGTATATGAACTTCTAAGGAAATTCCTTTAAAACAACTTGTTAAAAAAAACAAGTTCGTGAAAAGTGCTTGTTAAAATGTGCAACAAATGCTGCACGCTTTGCTGTATTTAAGAAAATTCAGTTTCCCCCTTTTGTCACTTACTATATATACCCCTAGTGCGTTCGGTCTATGCAGGGGCCAAAGGAGTTTTAATCACTGTTAAAATAGAGATTGTTGACATTTTTTCAAATACTTAACGTGCCATGGACAGAGCATTATATAGGGTTGTGCCAATACCCCACATCCGTCTACAGGTGACCTGTTTCATACATGTTAGGACTCCTCAGTGCAAGATAGGATTTCCTGGTTCCAGAAGTCTATTTTCCAGGAGAGGCTTCTTCACACTGTATTAGCTATAAGCTTCTTATTTAATGTAGAGAGAAGGGGAGAGGAATGTCTACAAGCAGAGTTATACTTGTTGATAGCTTTAAAGTTATACATCTATAAAACACTTCAATGACGTAATCAGAAAGTAAAAGTAGGGGCTAATATTTGGTGCTTCCGCACACTGATGGTAATGGTGTACAATTACAAGTAACTTCCTTGTATGAAATTTGCATTGTAATCTTTCTTGGCAGTGTCAAGTAAGAAAACAGAATCAAAGGCACATGTCACCAGCCCAATAAATATAACAATCGAAGGATGTAGGTTTACAAA